>NC_090654.1:273948034-274130534 GCF_040937935.1 Hyperolius riggenbachi
ATGTCAGTCACACACAGCTGAGAGGTGTGAGGATTACCTTCCTGCTGAAGCTGTGCCAGGAACAGTGCCAGGTAAGTGTCTGATATCAGCTCTGGACCCGTCAGCAGGGAATTCAGGTTAAACCACTGTGAAGAAATCAATCGATAAGGATTAAAAGAGAGATCAGGGAGCAGGAGGCAGACAGCAAGACACACGTGACATACAGTGTAGGCGATATCCCTTAAAACAGTTTGGCCTGGTGCACACCAGAGGAGTTTTTCTGAGCGTTTTGAGTTTTTAAATCTGCTGCTAATGTTATCCTATGTGTCTGTGCACACTGGAGCAATGAGGTTTTGTAAAAAAAAACCATAGCATTACATTGGGAAGAGCTTTTGAAACCTCTAAAAGCTCTTCCCAATGTAATGCTATGTTGTTTTTTTTTACAAAACCTCATTGCTCCAGTGTGCACAGACACATAGGATAACATTAGCAGCAGATTTAAAAACTCAAAACGCTCATAAAAACTCCTCTGGTGTGCACCAGGCCTTTATGATGATTTATTCCTGTGATACAATGAGACCGGCCATGTTCTGTTTGTCATCATTACACAGGTAATCTGCAACTGCATCTCCACCCCTCAGGCTCAGCCTGTGAAAAATTCACTCCCCCCTCCCCTTTGCCTCTGAAATCTCTGGTTAGTAACCTCCTCCTCCTCCTGCCAAGACTGAGCTCCCATAAGCCCTTGCTACATTGGTCTGAGTGCCTTGGCGTTTTGGAGTAGCTGTGGGCAAGGCTTGTGTAGTTTATAGCAGGGGTCTCAAACTTGCGGCCCGTGGGCCATTTGCGGCCCTCGATACAATATTTTGTGGCCCTCGCCGGCAAAAGCTTCCTTATAGTTCGCTTCAGTGCTCCCAAGTAATCCGCCACTAAACGAGGGCTGCAGAGCCCCCAAGTCGCTCGCCCGGGGGGCAATCCACCGGCATTTCCTGGAAGGGGCAGAGCTTTCAGCTTCAGCTCTGCCCCTCCTGACGTCAATCGCCGCACGGATCGCCGCCTCTCCCCGCCCCTCTCTGTGAAGGAAGAGTGAGAGGGCCGGGCAGAGGCGGCGATGCGCCGAGATTGTGAAATCCCTTATGCGGCCCAGCCTCATCCTGACTTTGCCTCCTGCGGCCCCCAGGTAAATTGAGTTTGAGAACCCTGGTTTATAGGGAATTAAGAGTATTAAAAAAAAAAGTATTTGGCTTGAGGAATGCCCTATAAACTATATGAAAGGAGCACAATTATGCAATGAACAAAAGTTCATCTCGGATCCACTTCAAAGTGCTCCTGCTATAAATTACATTGTAATCCTTGACTCTGAAATAAAGTCGCACTGTGACTCAGAACTCGAAGCCTGTGGGTCCTCTCTGCGCATATGTAGGCTTCTTCCTCTGCTATGCGCATGAACGGTAAAATGACGCGCGGCAGAGGGAGGGGAGGAAGAAGCCTGTAAGCTTGCGCAAGCGCAGAGAGAACCCGCAGGCTTCCTGTTCTGGGTCACAGTGGCTTCCCAGATCCTCCTCCCAACCACCACATCCTGGAACCCTCCAGAAGTTTGTGACTGCGCTCCTCTTCACGCAGTACAGCTGCGCATTATTACGGAGCAGCTCATGGCTCTGGCTAACTGCACAGGCGCAGCACAGGCACGATACAAATCCGAAAAGCGTAAGGCAATGGTGGGGTCCCGGCAGGCATGGGATGCCTCTGCAGGATCCAGGGGCTTCTGTCTGATTTGGTAAGTATCTAATTTGTTGCCTAATGTTTGGCTCAGGTACACTTTCAGGGCTTGTACACACTAAGGGCGCTTTTGGCTTTTTTTAAGCGCCAGCGATTTTCAAAATCATCCTAAAAGCACTTGTGCAATGATTCCCTATGATAGTGTTCACATGAGCGTATTGATTCCCATCCGCTAACCAAAGCGCTGCCTGTACCACTTCCAGGGCGATTTGCCTCAGTGGACGGTATAGGGAAATCACTAAGTACTTGAAAAAACGCTTTGTATAGCAATTTCCCCAGTGCTTTCATGAATAAATACATTGTATTTATTCATTTCCGGGTGAAAGAGTTCACTTCCTGACTAATGTCAGGAAGTGAAAAAAACAGAATTGCTCTGCAAAAACGCTTAGAAAAGCGCTTAAAAAATATATATATAAATCGCAGCGCGCAGGTACGCTTTATTAAAAAAAAAAAAAAAAAAAAAAAAAAAAAAAAAAAGCAGCGCGCAGGTAAGCTTAATTTAAAAAATTGCAATGCGCACGTAAGCTTTATTTAAACAAACAAAAAAAAAACTAAAAAAAGCTTTATAAAATACATAAATAAATTAAAAAAAAAATTTCAAAATTTGCAGCGTGCAGATAAGCTTTATAAAAAAAAAAAATCGCCCACAAAATCGCAAAATGCTGGGGTCAGCGATTGCGATGTATGATGTGAACAGGCCTAAAAGTATGGAGACAATATTAAAGGGGCGCAGCACACACTACTTCACTTCCAATCACTTTGCAATCAAGAGATATGAGTGAACGAGAGTAATGAGTGATCTAAAATGCAATATCGTTTTAATATGCTTTCCGATCTATCAGATATTGCCTCCAGCTACAGATGTGTGATGCAATCATTAGCCCGTCTCTTCCTTTTATACGCTAGGGGAGCCAATTTGCATAAAGTAGCCTTACCGCTTTATTGAAGGTCATATGAGTACCGGCATATATACCCGATTTGGCAGCCTCCATATACCTCTCACTACAGTTCTCCTTTAAATAGCTCAGCCTCAAAGCAAAGCCAGCATGAGCATCATCTTAGCAGCACAGCCATGGAAGCCCCTCCTCCAGCCTTCTGATTGGGCGGTGTAGAAGAGAGGCGGGGTGATGTGAACCAGTGTCTGGACATACCTGTCTGCCCAGCTTCCGCACAGTGAACCAGTGCTCCTTATAATTGCAAATGAACGCTCTCTCGTTTCTAGAAACAAACAAAAATAGAAAACTTGATCAGAATTCAGCTGGCGAGAATTCTAAAATCGTGAATGTGAAATTTTGTGTCGCACTTTAGCACATAAACTCAAGGAAAGAAATACTAATTCTGACCACCGATTCACCACTGCTAAGAATTCTATGCTGCTGCAAATTTTAGGCAGATTTATTCAGATGTAGCCAATTTACAAGTGAACTACCATATTTTTCAGCATGTAAGACGCACTTTTTCTTCCCAAAAAAATAAGAAAAAGTTACTGCGTCATATACGCCAAATACAGGGAGTCCCTGAATTATGAACTCCCGCTGATACAAACCGACAGCCCGTCGCGATGTCGGGGACTCCCTGTACAGTCCCCATGTGACCTCCTCCACTCACCTTGTATAGCTATCAGCAGCATGGCTCACCTCATCTAGCGGCGATCAGAAACCTTTCCTCTCCCTCGCTGTTCCCCTAGTGCCGGCTTCTGCTGATGATGCGTTCAGCGGAAGGCGGCACTAGGGGAACAGTGAGGGAGAAGAGAGATCTGTGATCACTGCAAGCTACAATGGATTAGGTGCTGCTGCTTAGAACTATACATGGGGAGTGGAGTAGGACACATGGGGGACAGAAGGGGGCACAATAATTTGGGGAGAACGTACACGATTTTCCTGGAACATGGACACATCAGGTTTAGTATATATATTTTTTTCCCTGGTTTGGTGCGTCTTAAAGTCCAGGGCGTTTTATATACTGCTGAAAAATAGGGTAATTGCAGCAGTCACTACAAGCGATTGGTCCATGTTCAACATGCATAAATTAACATCACAGGATGATTAGTAGCTCATTGACCTCCCATTTTTTTATCAGCAGTAACACAAAGTACACGGGGAAGCCTACATAAGCTCGTGTACATGACAAAAATGCCTGTAAAATGCATCTTACACAGGATCGATGCCAAGGGTCTGATATTCTGGGCTGTTGAATAGGATCAGTTCCAACCCCCAAACACTCAGCGCGTCGCTAATAACCTGCAGGAAAAGAAGACCAGAGAAAGTCCATTATGTGCAGTATCTCACAAAAGGGAGTACACCGCTCACATTTCTGTCAATATTTTATTGCATCTCTTCATGTGACAACACTGAAGATAGGACACTGAGACAAAGCAGTCAGTGTATAGCAGATATAAAACAGTGTAAGTTTGCTGTCCCATCAAAATACCTCAACACACAGACAACAAAAGTGAGTGCACTCCTACGTGAAGAATGTTGAAATTCTTGACATTCCCCCCAAACACCCCCCCCCCCCCCCCCCCCCCCACACACACACACACACACACACACACACTCTCTCTTACTGGATCCAGGAAGTTCAACATGCAACCTCACGGCCGAGAACTCTCTAAAGATCTTAAAGAGAAACTCCGGCCAAGAATTGAACTTTATCTCAATCAGTAGCTGATACCCCCTTTTACATGAGAAATCTATTCCTTTTCACAAACAGACCATCAGGGGGCGGTGTATGGCTGATATTGTGGTGAAACCCCTCGCACAAGAAACTCAGAGGACCGTGGTACTTCTGGCAGTTTCCTGTCTGTGAACCTTGTTGCATTGTGGGAAATAGCCGTTTACATCTGTTTCCAACTGCCAAAAAAGCATGCAGCAGCTACATCACCTGCCAGCAGTAAAGATGTCACCATGTAATAAATGTCAGAATGTAAATCAGGGATTTAAAAGATTTTACAGCGGGCAAACACTGACTAAATCATTTATACATAATTATTGTAAAAATGAAGCACTTTATTACATTATTTTCACTGGAGTTCTTCTTTAAAAATAAGATTGTTTGCTCTTTATAAAGATAGTCTAGGCTATAAGAAGATTGCATACACACTGAAACTGAGTAGCAGCACGGTAGCCAAGACCACAGGACAGGCTCTACTAAGAACAGGCCTTACCATGGATGACCAAAGAAGGCAAGTGCATGTGCTCAGTGTCATATCCATAGGTTGTCTTTTGCAAATAGATGTATGTGTGCTGCCAGCATTGCTGCAGAGGTTGAAGGGGGGGGGGGCTCAGCCTTTCAGTGCTCAGACCATACGCCACACAATTAGTCTGCATTCCAGAAGGCCTCTTCTAAAGGGTCTCCGAGCACCTCTCATGGGCATGCCTTGAAGCCAGACGACTTCCAATGAAGTCGTGCTATGACCCCTCTGGAGGAGCCTCTTGCAATGGCCATGCATGACACTTCTTAGTTATAACTTATAATATAGCCAAGATGGCAGCCGCGATTTTTAAATTGAAATCGAACAAAAACTATTTGGTGTAGAACGGTGATTCAGGCATCAAATGAAAGAGGAGAGCACAAGCTACAGAATGGTATGCATCTTTAAATACTTTGCAGTACTGGTCGGAGTCTTAAAGGCATGCCCATGACAGTTGCTCGGAGTCCCTTAAAGATAATGCACTTAAAAGCCCAAAGAGTTTGCTGAAGACAAGCAGACTAAGGACATGGATTACTGGAACCATGTCCTGTGGTCTGATGAGACCAAGATAGACTTTTTTTTTGGTTCAGATAGTGTCAAGCATGGTGAGGAGTACAAAGACAAGTGTGTCTTGTCTACAGTGAGACATGGTGGAGGGAGTGTCATTGTTTGGGGCGGGCTGTATGAGTGCTGCCAGCACTGGGGAGCTACGGTTCACTGAGGGAACTATGATTGCCCATATGTACTGTGTGACATGATCCCCTCCCTTCTGAAACTCGGCCCCAGGGCTGTATTCCAACATTACAACAGCCTAAATAATCCTCCATGAAGACTGGCCTTGCTAAAGAAACTGAGGGTGCTGGACTGGCCAAGCATGTGTCCAGACCCAAACCCTCTTGAGCATCTGTGGGGTATCTACAAACGGAAGGTGGAGGAGCGCAAGGTCTCCAACATCCACCAGCTTCCTCATGGAGGAGGTGGAGGAGGATTCCAGTGGCTCCTGTGCTGCTCTAGTGACCTCCATGCCCAAGAGAGTTAAAAGCAAAAATAAAATCTTTTTACCTTCTATTTGTCTTAAGCAGTATAGGTAGTGCTGAAAGTCTGCATTCCTGCGGCTGAACGAGGTTCTATTACCCCCCCCCCCCCCAAATCCCTGGGGAACAATCCGGCCAGCGCTTCCTGAAAGTGGCAGAGCTTTGCGCTGTAGCTCTGCCACTACTGTTGTCAATCGCCGCCTCTCCCCACCCCTCTCAGTCTTCCTTCGCTGAGAGGGGCGGGGAGAGGCGCAGATTGACTCCAGTAGAGGCAGAGCTAGAGCGGAAAGCTCTGCCTCCCCGGGCAGCAAAATCCATGACTTTGAAAGTCGTGGATGTTTGCCCCAGGATTTGGGGAGTATAAAGCCCTTTTTCTGCCGCGGGAGTGCAGCGTTTCAGCTCTACCTATACTTCTTAAAGAGAACCTGAACTGAAAATAAAAAGTCAAAATAACCATACACAGGTCATACTTACCTCCTTTGTAGTTCACTCCTCAATCTCTTTCTCCTCTCCTGCGTCCCATTTGTCCGCTGTGATCAATGGATTTCTCTGTCCTCCATTTTAAAAATGCCCATTACCCCCTAACAGCTTCCTGGTCAGCACCAGGGCTGTGGAGTCGGTCCAAAAATCCACCGACTCTGACTCCTCAGTTTAGGATTCCACCGACTCAGACTCCTCTAATTTGCATATTACAATTTTGTTGATTAAAAGTATGTAACATGAAATTGGTCTCTTAGCTGCCAACGCTTAGGAATTTTACAAGACAACTGAAGTGAGAAGGATATGTAGACTACAATATTTATTCCCTTTAGACTAAAACTAGTCCTTGGTAAGAGTACTTGTAAAAGGTACAAACAGGAACAAAGAACATCTATCAGGCCCTAGGCAATGTAAGTGTGGGTACATGTAAGAATGATGTGCAGGTACTCTGCAGGGGAATGAGGAGATTCTTCCTCTATTACACATTCTTCATGCACAATCTGAACAAGGTTTATGGGTGACAGACAACACCTCTGTGTTCAATGTGCACAGCATTCTCAGTGGATTCCCTGCAGCTCTGTGGGGAGTGCATATGTAGAGTATAGTACTACTGTGTAACAAAGTAAACCTGAGACAGATGAAATTAAAGTTTTGTACATACCTGGGGCTTCCTCCAGCCGCCTTCAGGATAATCAGTCCCTCGTTGTCCTCCTCCACCACCTGGATCTTCTGCTATGAGTCCAGGTACTTGAGCCAGTCGGGCGTAGTGCGCATGCACACACTCCGCCGCCAGGAGCATACTACACCTGTGCAGCACTATTGCGCAGGTGCAGAATGTTCCTGGCTGTGGGAGCGGCATGCGGCCGGACAGCGCTGACTGGCTGAATTACCAGGACTCATAGCAGAAGATCCGGGTGGTGGAGGACAGCGAGGGACTGATTAGCCTGAAGGGGGCTGGAGGAAGCCCAGGTATGTATAAAACTTTACTTTTCATCCGTCTCAGGTACCCTTTAATTTGTAGTCACCAAACCAAATTTTAACATATCAAATTATTTGATTTCATCAGCAAAGGGAGTGCATACATTTGCATAAATCAGCATCAGTGCAGAATTATTTCCATCTCATTGACCATCTCTATTAGTGACACAGCTACACATCAGGCTTTATTCTTACAGCATAGATGTTATTTAGTATATATAAGAGATTCCTGTGTACACATCATATATACAGTCACAGATATGTATATCTGACCTTAAAAATACGGGGACTGCTTTATTGAAGCAGCACAAGTAACTAATTTTGATTGGTTTATTTCATTTTTGTGGACTAAGCACTGCTATTACTGTATATATACATTATTTTTAATGACTATTATCTGAGAAATAGAACATTTTATCATAATTTCTATTTTAATTACAGTTACAAATTAATTAGGAGTCGGTGCATTTTTTCCCGACTCCGACTCCAGGCACCCAAAATTGCCCGACTCCACGACTCCGACTCTGACTCCACAGCCCTGGTCAGCACACTGTTAAACTGTAATATCACCCACTTGAGCCATAGGGAAATACAATACTATTAGCTATACAGGTGGTGCGAGATTCTAAAATCAATATACAAACACTACATACACTCTCAATCGCGCTACAACTTTTAACACAGTCCTTGCTACAAAGTATAAGGATCAATTGTCCATACAGGTTTCAGTCCCATATACTTTTCCGAGCAATAAATGTGGGCATTCAGTAATGCGTAGGTTCTTGTGTAAATTTCACCTCCACCAACACCCTTAAGACTGGGCACTCACCCTTATCCACAGACCATCAGTTAGATGGGTCTATTGCGCATTGGGATACTCTCAGGTGATCCCCAGCCTCAAACGATTCACAGCTTGTGCAGTATGCAAGTTCTTCATAAAGTATTCAAGGACTGTGTTAAAAGTTGTAGCGCGATTGAGAGTGTATGTAGCTGCTGATACATAACTGACAGCAACTGGTATATTTCAGTTCTGACAAAATCTTGTCAGAACTGGAAGGGATCACTGTAAGAAGAAAATGGTGAGCTTCTGAGGGGAACTGATGGGGAGGTAAGTATGTAATATTCATTTGTAGCTACGTCATGTGTTTATTTTAAATAATTTCTCTTTCTTCAGGTTCCCTTTAAAGAGAACCCGAGGTGGGTTTGAAGAATATTATCTGCATACAGAGGCTGGATCTGCCTATACAGCCCAGCCTCTGTTGCTATCCCAAACCCCCCTAAGGTCCCCCTGCACTCTGCAATCCCTCCATAAATCACAGCCACGCTGCTGACAAACAGCTTGTCAGAGCTGGCTGTGTTTATCTCTATAGTGTCAGTCTGCTGCTCTCCCCACCTCCAGCAGAACTTCAGTCCCCGCCTGCATCCCTTCCCTCCCTGCTGATTGGAGAGAAGGGACGGGGGCAGGGACCGGAGCTATGCAGGAGGCGGGGGAGCAGCTGAGACAGACACTACAGATGTAAACACAACCCTTACAGCGTGGCTGTGATTTATGAGGGATTGCAGAGTGCAGGGGGACCTTAGGGGGGTTTGGGATAGCAACAGAGGCTGGGCTGTATAGGCAGATCCAGCCTCTGTACGCAGATAACATTCTTTAAACACACCTCGGGTTCTCTTTAAGATAAATAGAAGGTAAAAAGAAGATTTTATAATGGCTTCAGACTCTTTTTAAGGCAGTGCTGGAAAATAATGGTGGTCACACAAAACATTGACACTTTGAGCAGAATTTTGGCATTTTTCAATTTTTTTAAAACGCTGGCGCTTTGAAAAGCTCTTGGCTAATGTATTTCAATGGGATGGTGCACACCAGAGTGATTTGTTTTTTCAAAGAACGCAAACTTGGGTCCTGCAGCATTTTTCTGATTTCTGAGGCGATTCAGCCTCAATGTTAAGTATAGGAAAGTGGAAAACCGCTCTGGAAAACGCTAGATCAGAGCGATTTTCCAGACGTTTTAAAAAAAAAATGCTACACCAAAACGCATCAAAAAACACTAGGCAGGTTTAGAAAATTGCTCTAAGCATGCCTAGAATCGATCAGAAATCGATCAATCAGCTAGCGTTTTTTGGTGTGCACTGGCCGAGTGCTGGGACTGCTGCAGATCTCTGTGGTGTCTGGAAACTGTGTGCGTGTGCCAGCATCCCCCTCCATTTATCTGTAACAATGCCCCGTTTTGTCCGGTAAGTCATCACCCTTTGACCCAGACATAGATCTCTGAGCATGCGCAGTATGTCAGGTTGGTGACCCCACTTGTCCCCTATGTGCGTTCACATGGGGTGTTCTGACAGCAGTACCTTCCCCGATTACGGATGATCATTTCAGAAATGAGACAGGCTGCGCTTCCAGAGGTGAAAATATAAAGCTTACGTCAATACGCAGGCGTTCGCAGTCGGTTATTACCTGAATGGAGAAGAATCCGCTGTCGTCCATGTTCCCGGATGGCTGCTGTAATGATGCAAGGAAGTATTATCAGTATCTGTACAATATACACGATACAAGGGAAAGCTGCTTTGTTATAGAAATAACCCCATGCTGATCTTCCAATCTGATGTTATAAACACCAAGAGTAGTGCCCGGAGGAAACCCAACCAGACACAGGGAGAGCATACAAACTCACTGTATGAGATAGAGATTGACCTGGCCCATGAGAACCAGGAACCAGAGCTGCAGGACCAGAGCCATCTGTATTAACGCTATCTGATGAAAAGCGTTTAAAATGAGTAATGCCTCATTCACATTACACTCGTTGCCATGCACATTTCGGCAACACGTATAGTGGCCAACATGCAAGAATATCAGAAGTGCATAGACTGCACTGTATGAAGCTCACACTAGATGTGCTGTGCAGCAGTGCGATGCGCTATCCCACTGCTGCACACATTTTTCGGTAGCACTGACCCGTTTATTGTAGTGAATGGGATCAGCAGTGCAAGGTATGGAAGCACAGATGGCAGTGCCATTCCGCATGTTGCGTTCCGATCACATGGCCATCTGCGCCCCCCACCCCCCCAGCATTGTGGGACACCAGGCATTACTTTCACTGACTCTGGAACTTTAAGTAAGCAAACATTCTGCAGAGCTGCACCTGACAGAACTAAAGATGTCGCCATCTGTGAAAAATTTCAGAAAGTAAATCAGGGAAAGGAAAGATTTTACAATGGGCAAACAATGACAATCATTTAGACTAGGTTCACCTTGGGACGTTGCATTGTGATGCGACGTTAACGTCAAAATGCAGTATTATAATGCAAAAAAAGTGGTAACGCACATTAACGATGCGTTACCGTTGCATACAGTAGGTACCGTGAAGCATACAGGCAAAGAAAAGTATGCTTCCCTGTGCCTGGTAATGTGTGTGTTTAGAGGTAAACCACTGCAAGCATTGATTTACCATAATGCTACACGTTACAATGCGACGCAAACGTCGCACTGTGAAAGTTCCATAGGATTAGCATCGCAGTGCTGTAAGCTGCGTTTTAAGAGTTTAGAATGCAGCTCCGCAACATACCACTGTGAAATAAATACTGAAAAAAAAAAAGCAAAAGCAATTGAATTAATTATATTACCTACAGTTCCTTTTTAACTCCCCTGCGTTGCCACCATTTGCCGTGGCACTGCCGACTGCTCTCCATCCTCCTGACACTTCTGTCTTCACAGTCAGAGACTTTGGCTCAGAAGTGGGAAGTGTTGATAAGATGGAGAGCAGCGTATCAGCAAGACGTGAGCTGACACTCTTTCCCGCGGCACGCGCCCACCAACACACACCGCAAAATGGAATTTAGTACTCACTGGCTCCTCCTTAGTGCAAAGTACACTGGGAGCACATTAAAGGGAATCTAAAGTGAAAATAAACTTATGATTTAATGATTTGTATGTGTAGTACTGCTAAGAAATAAAACATTAGGACAGATATAAGTCTCATATTGCTTCCAGAACAAGAAGAGTTAAAGCGGAACTGAAGGATCTTTTTTTAATACAATGTGATAATATGGGTATGTACCTTTAACGATGACATACCTCTGTGCGCCCTATGGAGCTCTTTGTGTGTTCTCTCCATCCCGAGATTCTGCCGGTAAACAGCATCGACTTATAAGTCGATGCTAAAATCAGGCAGACGAGTCAGTGTTCCTCTCCCTGCAAAATGGTTTACTTCCCCTCAGGCCAGGTACCCGCCCTTTCTCCGCCCCACCAGTGCCACTCCACACTCGTTCCTTCAGCGCAGCGTGAGCGCTGATATGACACATGAACGAGGAAGAGACAGGCCTGTGTACATTCCTTCCTTCTGATCCCCCAGCGTTAGGCTGTAAATCCCCCCTCCCTCCACTGATCTCCCCCCTATTGTGGGCAGTGTCCCTGGCAGCGCTGTGAATAGGGCAGGGGATGATTTACTCACCGAGGCTCTTTCCAGCGATGAACGAGTATTCTTCTCTGCATGCAGCTCTGGGCTATTGTATACAGTCAGCCACGTGTGCTGTTTACAATAGCCCAGAGCTGGATGCAGAGAAGAATACTCGTTCATCGCTGGAAAGAGCCTCCGTGAGTAAATCACCCCCTGCCCTTTTCACAGCGCTGCCAGGGACACTGCCGACAATAGGGGGGAGATCAGTGGAGGGAGGGGGGATTTACAGCCTCGCTGGGGAATCAGAAGGAATGCACAGCAGAGGGACGGGGGATTTACAGCCTAACGCTGGGGGATCAGAAGGAATGCAGAGTGGAGGGAGGGTGGATGTATTGCCTAACGCTGGGGAATCAGAAGGAATGAATGTACAGTGGAGGGAGGGGGGGGGGTTTACAGCCTAACGCTGGGGAACAGGAGGAGGAGGAAGGGATGCACAGTGGAGGGAGGGTGTATCAGCTGCTACAAATCTCCCTGGCTGCGTTCACGAGCCTGGCTCGTCCATACCACTTTTAGCAACTGTTAGCTGGACGAGCCAGGCTCCTTCTCACCGCTAGGGAGGTTATTACAAACAGTACAAGTGTACTCGCAATGGTAGCTGGGCTCTTGATTGAGAGTGCACGAGAGGACAAGTTACGCATGTGCAGTGCTGTAATCCTCTCGTGCACGCTACCACAAAAAAAAAAAAAACATACTAATGAGGAGCAGTAACCCGGAAGTTATCAGGCACTGTGGCCATCTTGGCTGAAACCAGGAAATGAATAAAAATTACAAAATACAGTGATTGCAGCAGCGGGGAGCGGCAAAAATCATACAGACAGATAGAGTTTATAATTTAGAATCTACTGGTATGTTTATTTATTTATTTATTTTCTATATTGCAGTTCCGCTTTAAAGTGGACCCAATTTAAAAATACAAGATTTCAGAAATGAAATCTATTTTCTAAATTATAATAATAAATAGCAGCCTTTTTTCAGCTGCATGATGACAAATATAAAATATTTTATATTTATTGGAGGAACCCCTCCCTTCCTTTCATATTGCCGGGACACAATCCGGCAGACTGGTGGAGTAGGTGGTGTCCGGCAAAGGAGGAATTGCTAATGGCTGCCCCCAGTATAACCCTAGTTATGATAAGAGGAGGGTGAAAAGCATGCACTGAAATGCTCATAGGCTTCAAGGAGTGTTTATATATCTTTGTATGTGTCAGAGTGGTGCAACTAAATATTTTGAATTAAAAAAATGTTTGGTTTGGGTCCGCTTTAAGAAACTCCAGTTATCTATGCAAAAGAGTTTATCTGAGCTCCACAACTTTCAAAGTTGCAGAGAGCTCTGTCTTCTGAAGCTTATTATCTCAAGTGTCTGTCACTGTATTTTTTTTTTTAATTTTTGCAGAGAACAGGTCAAAAGTTCACTAGCTTGTTCTATGAAATCGTTTAGAATGCTGAGTGTAATGTGTAAACTGCAAATATTAGAGAATGATGCAATATTATAAAAATAAAAAAAAAACTATACAACTGAAAACAAATATATGAGACATTTTCTTTGCTACTAATGTTCTATTAATTAACTGTACTACACAACCAATTCATTATATCAGAATTTTTTTCGCTTCAGTGTTACCTTTATGTATCTTCATTATTTAGGCACAGATAAGGAGGACGCACCTGAATGAAGGTCCTGTACTCTGCAGTCTGTACGCCTCCTTCTGCCATCCTCATCCGCTCCTGCTCATCCAGCTGCATGGCGATAGAGGACAGCTCCACAGGGCTGAAGTACTCGCCTTGCAGCAAGTTATTGAGACAATGCTGGGCACAGAGGGAGCCCTCTTGCTGAAACACAGGAAGGGAAACAAAATCTTAAGACAAATCTGAAGTGAGGGTGATACGAAGGCTGACATATTTATTCACTTCTAAAAGATTCCAAATTACCTGGCCATCCTACTGATCCTCAGAATATTATTATCGAATCGGTTGAAAATCAGTGCCGCCAAGTACAGGCCCGATCAACGATACAACCAATTTCGGGCCGCACCTGGTGCAAGATGTCGAGCTGAAGTTGGTTGCTCGGGTGCGCGGTGGTACGGCAGCCGATTTTGGAACGAGCGACGAAACTCTCACCGCTGCCAACATAATGTATACATGTACTGATGCGGTGTCTGTAACCTCCAGGTGGCCTCCGTACATGCCACTTGTGCATAGCGTCTAACATCAGCACATAGGTCTGACGTCAGATGCTATGCGCCAGTGGCGTGTACGGAGAGCCACCTAGAAGGCTGACATGGGACAGGTAATGTATAAATGCACACACAGGAAGGGGGGGGAGCACATTTATACACTGGGGGGCAGCGGTGGGCACAGCGAATTCCCTTAAAGAGAACCTGAACTAAAAATAAAAAGTCAAAATAACCATACAGAGGTCATACTTGCCTCCTGTGTAGTCTACTCCTCAATCTATTACTCCTCTCCTGCGTCCCACTTGTCCACTGTGATCAAGGGAATTCTCAGTCCTCCATTCTAAAAATAGCCATTACCCCCTAACAGCTTCCTGGTCAGCACACTGTTAAACTGTAATATCACCCACTTCAGCCATAGGGAAACATGGATATTACCTTGCACATTCTGTTGTAACGGACAGCTGCTGATACATAACTGACAGCAACTGGTATATTTCAGTTCTGACAAAATATTGTCAGAACTGGAAGGGATCATTGTCAGAAGAAAATGGTGAGCTTCTGAGAGGAACGGACGGTAAGGTAAGTATGTAATATTCATCTGCAGCTACGTCATGTGTTTATTTTAAATAATTTTACTCGCTTCATGTTCCCTTTAAGATTTCATGCTGAAATCGGACGGGAATCGGCCTGCAGTATATGGGCAGCTTCAACAGATTCCATTAGAGATAAATCTGTCTCTTTGTCGAATCTGCCCATAATCTCCTGATGTATGGGCACCCTTATACTTTTAGCCACAGCCCCTCAACAAGCATGCAGATCAGGTGTTTCTGCCTGACGTGGGACTGGATTACCTGCATGCCTGTTTCAGGTGTGTGATTCAGACACTACTGATGCCAGAAAGATCAGCAAGATAGTCATGCAACTGGTATTGTTTAAGGCTAGGTTCACAGTGAGACGTTGTGTTATGATGCACCGTTAACGCCACAACGCAGCATTACAGCGTGGTACGTACATTAATGCTGCGTTACCATCACATACGGTAAGTTTAGTAAAGCATACAGGCAATAAAAAGTATGCTTCCCTGTACCTGGTAATGTGTGCGTTTAGAGGTAACGCACTGCATTACCATAATGCTACCCGTTACAATGCGATGCTAAAGTCACACCGTGAACGTAGCATTGCAGTGCGGTAAGCTGCGTTATAAGACTTTATAATCAGCTCCGCAATGTCCCACTGTGAACCCGGCTCAATGGAAATAAATATACAGCTTAGGCCAATCAAAATCCACATGAACTGGCCCTGTGCGTTAATTTTACGCTGCTTCCCTACAAAGTCAACAGCAGTTATGAACCTCCCTTAGGTGTAGTTTCAATATTTGTATATAGGTGGCGCTCGGTTCACTTTAAGGGTCCTTTTCCACTAAGAAACCTGATTATTATTATTACTTATTGTATTTATAAAGCACCAACGTATTACTCAGCGCTGGACAATAAATAGTGATACATACATTGTAACAAGGGGTGACAGACAGAGAGGTAGAAAACGTTTATAAAACATAGCACAAGGTTATACATGCAATCAGGGTATAAAATGCGTTCTACAGAAGACCCAGCAAATCAAGTCCAAGTTAGTCCATGAGAAGGGTGTCATTGCTGGGGTAGCAAAATTAAAAAGGACACACTGGGGGGGGGGGGGGGGGGGCTGCCAAAGGCATACAATCTAAAGGGGTGATCACATTTCTTTCCGTTTCCCACTTCCGTGAGCAGTTAGGTGTACAATCAGATTGTGGTGTGTTTGCACCACCGGTAGGAAAATATTTTAAATTGACGAATCGCTGGAAAATTACATAGTTGTGCGATTGCTATGCAATTTTCCTGTGTAGGAGCTCAAGTTCACAAAAAATTGCAGCAGGCATAATTGTGATTGAGAAAAATGGAAATATCCTCTTGTGGTTTCAGCCAGTTAATAAAGTACATAGCATTTTACGATGCGCAAGCAACTGGAATCGGATTGCATAAGACTGATAGTGGAAAAAGGGCCTTTTAAGGAATGCAAACACCTCAGAAATACCTTAAAGGGAACCTAAACCAAATAAAATTATTTAAAGAGAACCCGAGGTGGGTTTGAAGAATATTATCTGCATACAGAGGCTGGATCTGCCTATACAGCCCAGCCTCTGTTGCTATCCAAAACCCCCCTAAGGTCCCCCTGCACTCTGCAATCCCTCATGAATCACAGCCACGCTGCTGACAAACAGCTTGTCAGAGCTGGCTGTGTTTATCTCTATAGTGTCAGTCTGCTGCTCTCCCCGCCTCCTGCAGAACTCCAGTCCCCGCCTGCATCCTTTCCCTCCCTGCTGATTGGAGGGAAGGGACGGGGGCAGGGACCGGAGCTATGCAGGAGGCGGGGGAGCAGCTGAGACTGACACTACAGATGTAAACACAGCCTCACAGCACGGCTGTGATTTATGAGGGATTGCAGAGTGCAGGGGGACCTTAGGGGGGTTTGGGATAGCAACAGAGGCTGGGCTGTATAGGCAGACCCAGCCTCTGTATGCAGATAACATTCTTTAAACACACCTCGGGTTCTCTTTAAAATAAACACATGATGTACCTGCAAATGAATATTACATACTTATGTCGTCGTCTTACGATTCCTTCCAGTTCTGAGAAGATTTTCTCAGAAGTGAAATCTATCAGTTGCTGTCAGTTATAACTGAAAGGACAACTGATGAGCAAGGTAATGTCCATGTTTCCCTATGGCTCAAGTGGGCAGTATTACAGTTTAACAGTGTGCTGACTGGTAAGCTGTTATGGGGTAATGGCCATTTTCAAAATGGAGGACAGAGAAATCCATTGATCACAGTAGACAAATGGGATGCAGGAGAGGAGAAAGAGATTGAGGAGTAGACTACACAGGAGGCAAGTATGACATGTGTGTTTATTTTGACTTTTATTTTTCAGTTCAGGTTTGCTTTAAAGTGTACCTGTGCATTTCAGGGGAAGAAAGATGAAATACCGCAGGAGGAGGAAGCCCCTTATCTTCCTACACTAAGCCGTTCCCGAGCAGGGCCCTGAAACGCAAGCACACTGTACACTGCACGCCTGTTCAGCAGCGCGGACCTGATGGGCTTGACTTTTTTCCGCTGGAGAGTCAAACACTTAGTGCTCGTTTCCACTAGTGCGGCGTGCGTCTCGCAGACGCACGCCGGCACTGAGCGGGTGGGCGGGATCGCAGGCGAATCCTATGAGCCGTGCCATGCACGGCTATGGGATTCACAGCCTCCGCCGCGAATTCTGCGGGGGGTTCCGGGCGTTTGGGCCGCGGCGCGGTTATCCCCTATGGCAGAGTTTCCCTCTGCGATTCATGTGCGGGGAAACTCTGCGGAATCGCGGCGGAAACCGCGATAGTGGAAATGGGCCCTTTAACTAATACACATAGAATTGGGTATGAAACACAAAAACACAGACCAAACAGGTCCCTATTTGCCTTTCTAAGTGGTACTATAGTATCTAAAACGTAACTTTTAATGTAAATACACTAAAATATTCAAATTGGGCCATGAAAACCCTCCACCATAAACAAATATCTCAGAGGGTGCTCCCTCGAAAGAAGTCCCTAGAATTTTAATCAGTAGAACCAATTGGTCGTATTGGCCTACACATCATGCAGTATCCCAATGTGGACCGTCATTGAAATAAACCACATCTGTTGGGTAGTAATATTCCTACAAAAGGAGACACAGATTTACCCCAGAAATGGGACTAAATGTAAAAGGAGACTAGAGACTAATATTCCCAAACCAATGCATTAAATATTGTACAGGCAACCAACTCGGTTACACATGCATGGTTAGGTTAAAGTGGATCCGAGATCAACTTTTACTCATTGCATAATTGTGTTCCTTTCCTATTGTTTATAGGGCATTCCTCAAGCCAAATACTTTTTTGTTTTTGTTTTTATACTCTAATTCCCTATAAACTAAACAAGCCTTGCCCACAGTTTTTCAGAGAGCCTTGGCATTTTCAGACAGTAGACCGTCTGGGCAGGAGGAGGGGGGAGGTATTACTAGCCAAAGATTTCAGAGGCAGAGGGGAGGAGGGAGAATTAGTTTTTTTTTCACAGGCTTAGGGCTGGAGATGCAGAGCAGCTTGCCTGTTTGTAATGTTTACAATCAACTTGGCTGCTGTCATATCACAGGAAGAAATCATATTCTATTGAAGCTGTTTGCAGCTGGATTTGCTGTGTAAACTATCTAAACTTAATATCACGCTTTTCTCTTGGTGGACAAAAAGTGCTCTATAGGCAGTAGCAGTGTTAGGGAGTCTTACCCAAGGTCTCCTCACTGTATAGGTGCTGGCTTACTGAACAGGAAGATTCAAACCCTGGTCTCCTGTGTCAGAGGCAGAGCCCATAACCATTACACTATCCAGCCACAGCCAGAGCCACTGGAAAATCTTTACCTAACACTACTTCCCCGATTTCCTCACACCCAGCAATCCACTGAGACAGAGATGTGCACATTCCGAGGACACAACACCAAGACACAACCTGCTATAAACATGGCGGTGGGATTAGGAAAGTATCAGGAAGCTCACACATCTATGCCAGACACAAAGGACTATCTATGAAGTGAATCTCCAGGTATACCCACTCTCGTAGGCCACTAGGGTAGGTAGGCATACCTAGAGGGAGAAGTTAGGTAGGTGTCTCTTTATGGAGTGAGACCAGGCAGGCCGATAGGGCTCTTTTTATACAGAGAAGTAGGGAGGGAAGCCTGTTGGCTAGGCCAGGCATACATATAGATGTCTATAAAAACAGAGGTCAGGTAGAGGTCTCTCCTTGGGGTGAGGCCAGGAAGGAAGACCCGTCTGCTATGCCAGCTATAAGGCAGGTTGGTGTTTGGCTAGTCTGATAGGCCAGGAATACACGTAGATGTTTCACTATAGGGTGGGGGTAGGTAGGTGTGTCTTACAGCAGTGGTAAGGCAGGCAGGTATATCTCTTCTGGTGTGAGGAAAGGTAAGCCATTGTAATAGGCCAGGGGTCAAGCAGGTAAGGTACCAATTTAGGCAATGCTGTACCAGGAAGTCAGGTTGGCTTCTCTGCTATACCAGGTAGTTAGGCAGGCCCCTCTGCTATGCCAGGTAGTCAGGAAGGTAGTCCCCTCCGCTATGCCAGAGATCAGGCAGGTAGGTAGGCACTCGGTTATGCCAGGTAGTCAGGCAGATAGGTAGGCCCTTCTGCCATGCCAAAGATCAAGCAGGTAGGTAAACCCCTCTGCTATGTCAGAAATAAAAGTAAGTAGGCCCCTCAGCTATGCCAGGTGGTCAGAGATGTAGGTAGGCTCCTCTGCTATGCATGGAGGTCAGTCAGATAGGTATGTGGGACCCACTGCTATGCCAGGTGGTTAGGTACATAGGGAGCCCCCTCTGCTATGCGAGGTGGCCAGGCCTGTAGGCAAGCCCCTCTGCTAAACCAGGTGGTCAGACAGGTAGGTAGACAGGCCCATCTGCTATTCCAGATCAGGCATGGAGGTAGGTAGGCCCCTTCTGCTATACCAGGTGGTAAGGCAGGAGGTAGGTAGATCCCTCTGCTATGCCAGGTGGACAGGCAGGCAGGTAGACCCCTCTGCTAGGCCAGGTAGGTAGGCCCCTCTGCTAAGCCAAGTGGTCAGGCAGGTAGGTAGACCCCTCTGCTAGGCCAAGTGGTCAGGCAGGTAGGTAGACCCCTCTGCTAGGCCAGGTGGTCAGGCAGGTAGGTAGACCCCTCTGCTAGGCCAGGTGGTCAGGCAATTAGTTAGACCCCTCTGCTAGGCCAGGTGGTCAGGCAGGTATGTAGGTTAGACCCCTCTGCTAGGTCAGGTAGGCAGGCCCCTCTGCTATGCCAGGTGGTCAAACAGGTAGGTAGGCCCTCTGCTATGCCAGGTGGTCAGGCAGGTAGGCCCTATGCTATGCCAGGTTGTCAGGCAAGTAGGTAGGCACTCTGCTATACCAGGTGATCAGGCAGGTAGGTAGGCCCTCTGCTATGCCAGGTGGTCAGGCAGGTAGGTAGGTAGGCCCTCTGCTATGCCAGGTGGTCAAGCAGGTAGGTAGGCCCTCTGCTATGCCAGGTAGACAGGCATGTACCCCCCATGTTATGCCAGGTGGTCAGACAGGTAGGTAGGTAGGCCCATCTGCTATGCACCAGGCAGGTAGGAAGGCCCATCTTCTATGCCAGGCTCTTCTGCTATGCCAGGTGGTCTCACAGGAGTACATTTGAAATCGGCGCCGGTAGACTTGGGTGGAGGATACAGCGGTATATGGCTGATCCTGCTTCTGCACAAGTCCGGGCCGTTTTAATTACTATTCCCCCTCCAGGCCGCCATGGATAGAGGGGGAATGAAATAATTCAGCTTCCAGCGATTGCTGGAAGCCAAATTATTGTTTTTTAAGCAACTTCGGCTCCGTCTTCTGACGGAGCCGACGTTACTCACTGAGCGCCGCTATAGACTGATTCCCATTATAGTCTATGGCGGCGCTGGCTGCGCCCAAATCTAGCAGCGCTGAAAAGCACTGCTCCGTCTCACAGGCCTTCTGCTATGCCAGGTGGTCAGGCAGGTAGGTAGATGGGCCAATCTGCTATGCCAGGTGGTCAAGCAAGTAGGTAGGCCCATCTTCTATGCCAAGCTCCTCTGCTATGCCAGGTGGTCAGACAGGCCCTCTGCTATGCCTGGTGGTCAGGCAGGTAGGTAGGCCCATCTGCTATGCCAGGTGGTCAGGCAGGTAGATAGGCCCATCTTCTATGCCAGGTGGTCAGGAAGGTAGATAATAGGCCCATCTTCTATGCCAGGCTCCTGTGCTATGCCAGGTGGTCAGGCAGGCCCTCTGCTATGCCTGCCAGGTGGTCAGGTAGGTAGGTCCCTCTGCTATGCCAGGTGGTCAGACAGGCCCTCTGCTATGCTAGGTGGTCAGGTAGGTAGGCCCTTCTACTATGCCAGGTGGTCAGACAGGCCCTCTGCTATGCCAGGTGGTCAGACAGGCCCTCTGCTATGCTAGGTGGTCAGGTAGGTAGGCCCTTCTACTATGCCAGGTGGTCAGACAGGCCCTCTGCTATGCCAGGTGGTCAGACAGGCCCTCTGCTATGCCAGGTGGTCAGGCAGATAGGCCCCTCTCCTATGCCAGGTGGTCAGGCAGATAGGCCCCTCTCCTATACCAGAGATTATTCAGGTAGGTAGGTGGTTAGGCAGGTAGGTCTCTCTATAGGGTGTGAGAGGCTAGGCCTTCCTATGCCAGGCCAGACAGGCATTGATGATCACACACACAGGAAGCCCCCCATCCCTTGCAGCACTGGGGCTCAGCCTGCACCCCCCAGCCCGGCTCCCGGCCCCTCCCGCAGACACAACTTACTTTCTCATGAAAGATCACCTCCATGTTTATTTGTCTCAGCTGCCGGCCCCGCCCCTCCCGCGCGCATCACGCCTGTGCCGGTAGACAGGCGGCCAATCAATAGGCTGGTATTCCGGTCACATGCCAGCGAGCCAGCTGACCGGTGGGAGATCACATGACGCGGTGACGTGCTGCGGCGACTGAGGACTGCCCAACGCCGCGGCCATCTTGGAAACTGGCAGAGTGCCCATACCTGCATTTCATTTTTTACTGGCTGAATCCTGGTGTGGTGGGTGTCTCCCGACACAAGATGTCTCCTCACAGCAATAGGAGCCTAGTACCAGCGATTCATTTGCATAATTGAAAGCATAGCTTTCAACAATCTCTCTTTTGGAGGGGGAGTCCCTCTTTGGAAGCCCTGTCCCTCTTTCAGGACTTTGTCCCTCTTTCTATGTAAATATATTTCCATATGTTTCCATGGCAGCACGATCGGGTTAAGTCCCACCCACTTCACCCCATAGGACCAAGAATGAATAAATTAAATCCCTTAAGCGTCCCTCCCCAGTCTTTTTTTGTCCTCGCAAATCACCTCACCCCTGGACCGGTGCTAACATCAGAAGTTACAAAGGAAAGGATCTATGACACTCTGCTTCCTATCTACCAGCAGGTTCAGCCTCTCCTGCTGAGGTTCCCTGCCAGCAACTAAATGGCGCTGGCTGGAGAAGACACCATTTCTGGTCATGGTGCAGGTTTGGCTAGTTAGGTTGCAATGCTTCCTCCATATTGCCATGTATTACATTTATAGTTATATTTAAGTGCAATGCGCTTTTCTTTTTGGTGACTCCATACCGTTTGTTTGTGTAGGTCGTAACGTCCTGCGCTGCACTGTCCCCCATGGGTGCGCCCGCTCTGGCGTGCGTTCCAACGCCGGAGTCTCACTTCCGCATTTTCGCTGACGTCGGTTGACGTCACTTCCGCCACCCGCGAACGCGTCTGATTGGTCGCGTGCCGATCAGCTGACGCGAAAATCTCCGCCTCCTGTACCCCATTGGCTGGACGTCAGGGAGGGTTATTTAAGCTGGCGCTTCCTGTCGGATCGTGTCTGCTATTCTGACAGGGAGTGCGCAGAGAGCGGTAGACGGTTGGTGTGGAGGTAAGCCGGAGTCCTCTGTGGAGGACCATTGGAAGGGGGACGAGGAAGATGAGTTCAGTTTAGAGTAATGGTTTATTGTTTTTTCTTTCCCACAGCAGGGTTGCTGTGTAATGGAGTCATCCTTACCGGATAATGACCAGCCTGATGGCCTAAGGTAGGAAGCAGATAGTAAGTGGCCTGATTTGGTTTAGGTAAAAGAGTGCGTATTAATTAGGCTTTATTTATATTACAGCCTGATTGAAGAACAAGTTCGGGGATTGGACCAGTCTGGACTATATGCAGGTCCGTCGCAGGCATTCCCGCCTAGGAGGCTATCGCCTGGAGGATCCCGTTTCCGTTCTCGATCTCGCTCTCGCTCCAGCAGACATTCTTCTTCTAACACAAGAGAGAGGAGCAGATCGCCAAGACGTAACGATGCACGATCAAGCTCAGAGAAAAAGTGTTGGGCTTGTGGCAAAAATGTAATGGCCGGGAAGCTAGTATGCAGGAGCTGCTTTGACTCCATGGCCCGGGAGCCGAATCAGCCCATGGACATATCTAGTATGATTAAACAGGCAGTGCAGGAGTCTATGGATCACTACATAGCTTCCTTGCCGGCTCATACCAATCCTCATAATAAAGAGTCTGACCCTTCGGCCGGTATGGCATCTAACACGGAAACGGAGATCGACCAACAAACTGTGGGTTTCGACTTTAACTTAGTTCAACCATATATCAGATCGGTGAGAGAAGCCATGGAGTGGCAGGATGAGGAGACACCGAGCACATCAACACAGACCCGTAAGGAGTACTATTCGCACCTAAAGAAAAGTACGAAGACTTTCCCATTTACAGAGAGAATTAATGAGGTCATCTTAGACGAATGGAAAAAAATAGACAAGAAACCGTCTTTGGCTAATAAGCTGAATAAGCTGTATCCACTGGATGAGACTAAGACAGGCGTATTAGATGAACCACCCAGAGTAGATGCATCAGTAATGAACTTGGCCAGACGTGTGACTCTGCCCCGTGAAGACTCAACTTCATTCACGGACCCTTTAGAAAGAAAAATGGATTCGGAACTAAAGAAGTCTTATGTGTCATCAGGAAATGCGTGCAAACCTGCTGTGGCACTTACGGCGGTGGCGGAAGCGTTAAGAGGGTGGACAGAGAACATCGAAGAAGCCTTGAGGTCAGGTGCAGATAAGGAAATAATCATTGCAGCTCTTGATGACTTTAAACTGACGGCCGACTTTGTCGGGGAAGCGGCAGTGGATATTCTCCGCTGCTCTTCAAGATCGATGCTACATTCGGTGGTATCCAAAAGAGCCTTATGGCTTAAACATTGGTCTGCTGACCAAGGATCCAAACAAGAGTGGTGTAGGATCCCCTATGACGGAAAGAATCTGTTTGGGCAAACAATGGATACAGCCATCAGTAGAGTAACTGGAGGCAAGTCGGGATTGATTCCCCAAGATCGTAGAAGCAGGAAACCAACTCTAACTCAGAGACCGTCCTATCAGCAGACCAGGTTTAGATCTACACCAGGATATAGATCCTCTGGGGCATTCAGACGAAATTGGCAGAGCTCCCAAGCAACTCTGCAAAGATTGAACAAGCAGAAAAAGACCACCCAGGGACCCAACCAGCAGAAGTCCTTTTGACGTTCAGACCGCTCAGACATTGCCAGTAGGTGGAAGACTTCAGGCCTTTGCAAATGTCTGGGCGGACAACATCAGGGACCCTTGGGTGGTACAAACTGTGAAGGCCGGACATCGTTGGAAATTCATCACAATGCCACCTCGGATATTCAAATCCACAAGTATTCCACTATCACAGGAAAGAAGGAAGATTCTCATGGGCTATATTCAGGACTTACTTTAAAAAAACGCAATCATTCCAGTCCCTCAGACGCAGAGGGGAATGGGAGTTTACTCCCCATTATTTTTAGTAAAGAAGAAATCAGGAGACCTTCGCCCTGTGATGGATTTAAGAAGATTAAACGGATACATCAGTTTAAAAAAATACAAGATGGAGACATTACAGACCATTACAAGAGTAATCATGGAAAACGACTGGGCCTTATCGATAGATTTAGAGGATGCCTATCTGCACATCATGATCCACCCGCATTACCAGAGGTTCCTCAGATTCACCATCGGCATTCGGCAATCTTCACTTTCAGTTCCGATGCCTACCGTTCGGAATATGTACCGCCCCAAGAACATTTTCGAAAGTTTTACTATCACTAGTGGAGATCTTAAGAATACAGGGACTCCGGCTGTTCCACTATCTGGACGACCTGCTATTACTAGACCAGGACAAAGAGCAGATTCTTCTACACAAACAGACACTGTTGATACAGTTGCAGAACTTTGGATGGAGAATAAATCTGGCAAAGAGTCAACTAACACCATCCAGAAGTATTGTATTCTTGGGAGCCCTGTTCCAGACTCAACAAAACACCATAAGCCTCCCAGTAGAGAAGCAAGAGAAACTCGTCCACAATGTCCGAAACATGATCTATGTATCAACAGCCTCAGCCACTCAATGCCTAAGGTTGCTGGGAATGATGACATCCACAATTCCAATGGTCCGATGGGCACAATGGCATTGCAGAACCTGGCAAGTGGGATTCCTGACACAGTGGCACAGCAGAAAGATGACACAGCAAGTGATTATATCTCAATCAATGAGAAACAGCTTGTTCTGGTGGACAGACAGGAAAAATCTGTCCACTCCGTTACAAATATGTCCATCCTCCCCGACTGTAATCACCACGGATGCCAGCCAATCGGGTTGGGGGGGGGTTACCTTTCAGAGAGGACGTCACAGGGTGTCTGGGGTCATCAGGACACCAGCCCCCCAGCGAACATACTGGAAGTTCGGGCGGCCTACCTAGTTTTACTCAACTTCAAACCGCACCTCGAAGGAAAACATGTATTACTGCGGATGGACAACCGCACCGCGGTAGCCTATGTCAACAGACAAGGCGGGACGAGGTCCAAGAGACTACTGCAGGAGGTGGCCCC
This sequence comes from Hyperolius riggenbachi, assembly GCF_040937935.1. Classification (NCBI taxonomy): domain Eukaryota; kingdom Metazoa; phylum Chordata; class Amphibia; order Anura; family Hyperoliidae; genus Hyperolius; species Hyperolius riggenbachi. The sequence continues at coordinate 273,973,633 of NC_090654.1, forward strand.
GATATTCAACCTGGCGGAGGGTTACCTACTCAACCTAACGGCAACATACATTCCGGGTCCAGAGAACATACAGGCCGATTTTCTAAGCAGGAACCGCCTGGACAACAACGAATGGTCCCTCAACCAGGAAGTGTTTTTGAACATCTGCAGCCAGATAGAAACTCCAGAGGTGGACCTAATGGCAACCTCAAAGAACACAAAATGCAAGGCCTTCATGTCCAGATGGCAATCCGGGAAGGCGATAGCAACAGATGCACTTCTAGCGGAGTGGAACTTTGCAGTGGGATATGTTTTTCCCCCAGTACCGTTAATCCAGAGATTACTGCTCAGGTTAATAAAAGAACCGGTCACGCTAATAGCGGTGATCCCGTTCTGGCCGAGGAGACCTTGGTTTCCATTGTTGTGGCGTCTAAAGGTGAACCAACCGGTAAGACTTCCACGATGCAGCAGACTCCTACACCAGGGACCGATCCTCCATCCCAACCCAGACAAGCTGGAACTAGCAGTATGGACATTGAGAGGAGGAAGTTACAGTCATTAGACTTTCCGGAGGCGGTCATTGAGACCATTCTGAAAGCTCGGAAGCCATCAACGAAAACCTCATATCAGAACATCTGGCATAGATTTATTACATTCATGGGGCAACTGCAGCTCGATCCTCTTAAACCGCAGGTAAAAGAAATACTTCTGTTTCTTCAGACTGGATTAGATAAGGGACTGGGGTATCACTCCCTAAGAGTTCAGGTGTCAGCATTATCAGCCCTCTCAGATACCAGGTGGGCTCTACATCCCCTTGTAATACAATTTCTCAGAGGGGTTATGAAGCAAAAACCTCCCAGGAAGACCTTCTTTCCTAAATGGGACTTACCTCTGGTACTTGAAGTCCTATCGGAGCCACCCTTTACGCCAGTCAGGGACTGTGACCTTACTCATTTAACATACAAAGCTGTTTTTCTGGTGGCTATATCATCCGCTAGACGAGTATCAGAGATTCAAGCTTTAGGCTCTGAGGAACCATCCTTGACATTCTATGCGGATAGAGTTATTCTTAGGCCAATCCAACAGTTCATCCCTAAGGTTGCTACTCTGTACCACTTTAATCAGGATTGGACTCTACCAACTCTGTGGCAGGAGGATAACACTGAACCGCATCCCCTGGACGTTGGAGCCACCTTGAAAGAATATATTTCAAGGACGGCCTCTATCAGAAAATCAGAAAGGCTCTTTATCATATCATCAGGATATAGGAAGGGCCTCCCAGCATCATCTAGGACGATAGCCAATTGGTTAGTCAAGGCTATCCAGGAGGCATACAAGACACGTAGCCTGATCCCGCCAGAGCAGATATGTGCACACTCTACGAGGGGATTGGCAGCCTCTTGGGCGGCATTTACAAAAGTATCACCAGAAAAAATATGTCAGGCCGCAAACTGGAGCTCTATGAACACTTTCATGAGACATTATAGAGTAGACCCAGCAGCAAGTTCCTCTATACAATTTGGCACTAATGTCTTGACTGTAAATACTGTAAATACTGTGTGATTATCATTAAAACTTCTGAATTGCACCTCATCCCTCCCGATGTATTATTGACTAGTTATTTCCCGATCGTGCTGCCATGGAAACATATGGAATTAGGAAAATTGGATACTTACCTGCCGGTAATTTTCCTTTCCAGATGTGTCCATGGCAGCACGAGGCTCCCACCCCTAGATTCGGTGATTCCGAGTCAAAAGACTGGGGAGGGACGCTTAAGGGATTTAATTTATTCATTCTTGGTCCTATGGGGTGAAGTGGGTGGGACTTAACCCGATCGTGCTGCCATGGACACATCTGGAAAGGAAAATTACCGGCAGGTAAGTATCCAATTTTCCTAAATATATATATATATATATATATATATATATATATATATATATATATATATATATATATTTTTTTTTTTTTTTTTCTCTACTAAAAAATGTGTTTGATTGACTCTAAACTTTATTCCCATCCTTTAAATTGATATATTACTATTTTCCAAATATTAATATGAAGGAAAATGACCCAGGATAGGAAGGACCAGTGTGGTTTGAATTATAAAACAACATATTTTTCTTATGAAATGTGTATGGTATGCATGGCTAGGGGTGTGACTGGGGCGTGATCAGGGGCGTGGCTTAAGTGTCCCTCTTTCTCTTCTGAAAAAGTTGGGAAGTATGTGATCCCTATTGGATCATTCTCACTGCAGCGTTTGTGATTTGGGTTTGCGATTTTGCTTAAATTGCAAACCTGCTGCATGCAGCGCTTTGGGGGCGATTGCAAATGTATTCTCAGTCACAGATACAAATCCCGATGCAAAACCACAGATGCAATCGCAGTTCATGATTTGTGTTCCAAGTGTATCGCACTGCACAAATTAGTAGTTCAAATGACTTTGCGGCAGAGTGCACATACAGGGCCATGTGCATAGTCCCCTCCCCCCTCCCGTTCAGTGACGTGCCCCCTGCGGGACAGGAAGTATGTCACGGGATTCCCGTCAGCCTGTGCATGCACACCACGCTCTGTCGTTCACACTCACTGCGTCGCCATTGACTTGCATTACTGCATAAACTGCGGTAGGCACATATCATGCGGTAACGCACGGATGACTTTGCGGCGGCTATGCGGCAAATTAACTACTTCCGGCACATGGACTTTCATTGACTTAGCAACCTCTTGCCAGTGGCGTAGCTAAGGAGCTGTGGGCCCCGATGCACGTTTTACATTGGGGCCCCCCAAGCACACTATACATAACAATTGATAGGGCGCACCAAAACCTGCCAATGGCAGCTACAGTGTCAGAGGTGCAAGAAGGGGATGGGGAACAGTTTGTTAATGATCACCACTATTCAAATTATAGAAGTCATTATTATGAGCACAGGACCAATAGAGAGCTAATACTGTAGTTGAGGGAGGACCCCTCTGGCCCAAGGGCCCCATACGGTTGCAACCTCTGCACCCTCTATTGCTGCACCCCTGCCTCTTTTCGGTAAAATAGCTGACCGCAACTCCATAGCAGAGCAGGGACAAGGTCCTCCAGCACCAAAGGCTGAGACACCAAAGTGCGCCCCTCCATTCCTCCCACCCCAGCCGTCACACACTGATTGGTATTAGACTTAAGGTGGCCACACACCATACAATTTTGTAAATATCTGTTCAATTTAAGAATTGCAATCAATTTTTCTGACTGATTGTAATGCTGGGAATACACAATGAGATTTTTCAGCAGGTTTACTGTCCGATTGTTTTTCTGATCGATTCCCATTCACTTCTATGAGAAATCGATCAGAAAAACAATCAAAAATCAGATCGGACATGTCGAAAATTATCTATTGAACCATCTATCTGCCAATAAATCTCATGGTGTATTCCCAGCATAACATTTCAAAAATATGACCAATGTACCACACACATATGTTCAATTTTTCCCCAATTATGATAAAAATAATTAAAAACTCTGAGAAAATTGCTAGGGTGTGCACAGAGCCGGGACAAGGTCGTCCAGCACCCAAGGCTGACACACCAAAGTGCGCCCCTCCAACCCTCCCACCCATCACACACTGATTGCTATTGGACCAAGAGGCGCCCCAGGGCTCCAACACCTTAATCTCTAGTTATCTGGCTTGCAGTCCCTGCTATGTAACCACTTTTCTTATTTCTCTTTGCTTCAAACACAAAAGGGGAATGATATAGCTGAGTGAGTTGTGCGCCCCTCCTACACTGCGCCCTGAGGCTGGAGCCTCTCTCGCCTCTGCCTCGGCCCTGGGTGTGTATATTAATAAACTGACAATCCAACACACAGCATATAATCTGCAACCACGTGGGCTGCAGTGGTGGACACCGGACAGATAAAGTATTAATGCACTGCATCTAAGGGGGGGGGGGACACTTTGTTACATTTACATTTGGGGGATGCGACCGGGGGTTTCCATCATGTTTGTCCTCCATTATCGCAGCCCTTGCCGCTGCACCCGATCGAGCATGCTGACCTGAGATTTTCCAGCATGTCCGATTGATACATGAGATTGATACATGCAACCAAATTTGGGCCGAAATTGGTTTGATTGTATAGACATGCTCTTGGTGGCACCAATTTTTATAATATCAATAATAATTGTCTTATCTGACGGTCGATTGGCCGCCAAGTCTACAGATGTATGGCCACCTTTAGCTAGTGCAGTGTACATTCCAGAGTGATATGTGAACTGATAAGCAGTAAGTGCTGTGATCTTCTGGGAGAGAGAGAAGTTTTTTTTACTGACTCCACAAAGTTTTTCATGGACTTTACTGACAGCCCAGATTTGTTGACTTTTTTACTGACTGTCAGTAAATTTACTGACGGTTGGCAACACTGGTGTGTGGCACCCTTAAGAGGCGCCCCAGGGCCCCAAACTCTATAATCTCTAGTTATCTGGCTTGCAGTAACTGCCTTGTATCCCTTTTTCTTATTCCACTATGCTTCAAACACAATAGGGGAATGAGAACAGTGAATTGTGCACCCCCTTCTACACTGCGCCCTGAGGCTGGAGCCTCTCTCGTCTCTGCCTCAGACCGGCCCTGCTCCATAGTCAGGCCCGGAGTTGCCTTACAGGAGCCTATAGGCACAGATGTCCTGGCACCCTAGATTTCGCCCTCCATAAGCCTACAAACCCCCACAAACTGCACCTTAGCTGTGTTGGCTGTCCCAGCTGTCACTTCTCCCTTACTTGCCTTGCCAGTCATAGCATAGGTAGCTACAGGTGCCCCTTAGTATTAGGAGGCCAGCAGTACTCTCAATATTAAAGTGAACCTTAAGTCAGAAAAAAAATGAGTTTTACTCACCTGGAGCTTCTCTACCAGCCCCCTGCAGCAGTCCTGTGCCCTCGCAGCCACTCACTAATCCTCTGGTCCCCCGCTGCCAGCTAGTTTCGTTTTTGCCGACAGGCCCGTCAGGACTGGCCACGCGTAGCTTTTTCCGCATTCCCGACTGTCATTAGCGCTATTGCGGCCAATAGCGCTAATGACAGTCGGGAATGCGGAAAAAGCTACGCGTGGCCAGTCCTGACGGGCCTGTCGGCAAAAACGAAACTAGCTGGCAGCGGGGGACCAGAGGATTAGTGCCCCAGTGTAGGTAGTAAAGCTGCCCCAGTGTAGGTAGCACAGCTGCCCAGCATAGGTAGTATTTTGACCCAGCGTAGGTAGTATGTTGACCCAGCGTAGGTAGTATGCTGCCTAGAGTGACCAGATTTTTGTGGGTCCAACCTGGGACGGGGAGGGGGCGTGGGGGGGGGCGGCGCGCGCAGCGCGCCGCGGCGAAAAGTGGGGAGGACTGAGGAGCGTGCAGCGACGAAGACTGGGGGGGGGGGGGGGGGCTGCGGCGCACGGGCGTGGCCATGACATTGTATGGGCGGAGCTAACGTAATGATGTAACAGCGAGGCATAAGAAAGCAGTGTTTACGCCATGATGTGGACAAACGAGACTTTGCATCATGGGTGTGCAGAAACTGTGTGATGCTAATAGTATACCGTAACCACAAAACAGCAAACATAGCCATCTATGACCATTAAATAATAAATGCAGTAACGGTTACCCTGGACACCAGAAAATAAACGCAATAGGCAACATGTCAGCACAAAATAACCGTAATGCGGGCAACATGTCAGTATAAAATAAATGCAATGCGGGCAAACATGTCAGTACAAAGTAAACGCAATGCGGGCAAACATGTCAGTACAAAATAAACGCAATACGGGCAAACATGTCAGTACAAAATAAACGCAATGCGGGCAACATGTCAGTACAAAAGAAACGCAATGCGGGCAAACATTTCACCAGAAAAGAAACGCAATGCGGGCAAACATTTCACCGGAAAAGAAACGCACTGCGGGCAAACATTTCACCGGAAAAGAAACAATGCGGGCAAACATTTCACCGGAAAAGAAACAATGCAGGCAAACATTTCACCGGAAAAGAAACAATGCGGGCAAACATTTCACCTGTAAAAGAAACAATGCGGGCAAACATTTCACCTGTAAAAGAAACAATGCGGGCAAACATTTCACCTGTAAAAGAAACAATGCGGGCAAACATTTCACCTGTAAAAGAAACAATGCGGGCAAACATTTCACCTGGAAAAGAAACAATGCGGTCAAACATTTCACCTGGAAAAGAAAGCATTGATTTACTCACCTGGCAGAAGTCTCCGGCCTCTGGCGCGCTGCTCCTGGGACCGTGTACTTGTCCTGCAGTCTCCCGCGCTGACAGGGCTACGGCAAGATGGCGCCCGAAGCCCTGTACTGGAGACACAAATAGGTCTCCAGTACAGGGCCACGGCAGCCATCTTGCCGTAGCCCTGCTCTGCTCTGCCGGTGTCGGAACAGACACCGGAAGAGGAGGCTGGAGCGGGGCTGCAGGCAATGAACTGGCACGGCGTCTATAGACGCCGCTGCCAGTTCATTGAGGAGAGAGTGGCCAGAGTCCCGAGGCCGGGACGTCCCGCTGCTGAAAGCGGGACGTTTCCCGGGACCTCATTAAGCCTGGGACAGCGGACCCCGAATCCGGGACGCGTCCCGGGCAATCCGGGACGTCTGGTCACTCTAATGCTGCCCCAGTGTGTGGGTAATATGCTGCCCCAGGGTAGGTAGTATGCTGCCCCAGCGTAGGTAGTTGGCTGCCCCAGTGTGTGGGTAGTATGCTGCCCCAGTGTGTGGGTAGTATGCTGTCCCAGTGTGTGGGTAGTATGCTGCCCCAGCCTGCTCCCCCTCCCCGCCCGCGGCCGTCGCTCATGCATCCTTGTGAGCTGGCGGCCGCTAGCTCTGTTTCTGTTCCCGCCCGCCGCCTCCTCTCCTATATCAAGCGTCTCCCCGTCTCCTCTCCTTCTGTAGTGCTACCAGAAAATGGCCGCCGATGTCCGCATTTGTGAACATCGTCTGCCATTTTCTTGTAGCAATACAGAAGGGAAAGAGAGAGCGAGGCGGCGATCGGCTGGGGGTGCTCAGGGGATGCTTGGGAGAATTTTAGGGGGTGCCCCAAAGCACCCCCCTGGCGCCGCCCATGGCTAGAGGTGCCGCTGACTGAGAGCTGGGTGAGTAGCCTCTCATTTACACTGTCATCAGGACTCTGCAAAGGGAAAAAGGCAGCGCTTGGGGAGGGAAGTGAGCCGCCTTTCCATCAGCAGGCGCCTGTAGGCACGTACCTACAGTGCCTTATGGTAAACCCAGCCCTGTCCATAGTGTGACGGGGCCTGACCATTCCAAAGAAATCTTCATATGACTGGTAGACAGGGCTGGTCTGGCACATAATTTCCCTGTTACGTCTCCTCTTCTTGGCTCTCCATTTTTACCCCTTGCTTTCCCCTTGGTCTAAGTTCACACTGAGGGCTTGTTCACACTGCAGGCGTTTTCGGCTTTTTTTTCGCCCACCTGCGGTTTTTCAAAACGTCCCCCGACCGCGTGGCCAATGAATGTCTATGAGAAGGTTCTTATCAGCGCGGGTCGTCCGCGGTGCGGCTGGGAAATCGGTGTGTGTTCCATTTTCGGGTGATTCCCCCTCAATGGAAGGTATAGGATAATCGTCAAACGTGTACACAAATGCGCATTAAGGCAATTGCGCTCGTGTTGTACATTGTATTTATTATTTCCGGGGTCAAAGAGTTCACTTCCTGACTTGCGTCAGGGAGTGAATTACAAAACCGCTCGGAAATAACGCTTAGAAAACCGCTAAGCACAAAAACGAATCACCCACCCAAGCACCGGGAATAAAAAAAAAAACACCTTAAAAAACACCCAACGCGGACGGACACGCGAACAGAACGCAATGTGAACAAGGCCCGAGGGCTGGGACCTGCTAGGCGCACTGTTGCTGCGCTTGCCAATTGCCAGCATCAGCAAAAACACTACACCAGTGGGTCCTAGGGGAGGGTGGTCCCACTAGCAGTTTTGTGAGTGATCCTGAGCCAAATCGCGAACACTCCGGGAATCACCATGAGAAGGGCCAGTTCTAGACTATTTGCTACCTGAGGCAGACTTGTGAGGACACGTCCCCCCCCTGATTTGAAATGATCACATGGCACCCGACAATTTACTCTGCTTCATTTAATGTTCTCACATGACATGCTGCAGTTCAACACAATAGCACACTGGCTAGCTGTGAGTCTCGTTCTCTTCCTACTCTGACTGGATGCAGTTAGTGTAAACACAGTATAAACATACTGCCCCTGTAATCTCTGCCGCCTGATGCAAATTTTTCACCTTGCCTCATGAGAGAACCGGCCCGGATCATGAACTTGTGGCACTTCCTCGATTTGGGAAATTGTGGGTGCTTTGCTATTGTCGCAAAGCGCCTGTAGTGAGTCCCAGCCCTGAGGGCCGGTTTAGGCATATGGGTGCCAGCAGATGACATTTAGCACCGATATCCTGCACAGGGATGATTCTCATTGGTTCACTGAGTGGTGGACCGAGGAGTTTGCAATCCAATGAGAGCTTGATGCTTCTGATGGGGCTTGGCTCTGTATACCGGTACTAGTCCTGTGCAGAGGACACAAGCAGGGGGACCTGAAGGGAAGAAGGCAGATTATGCGGATGGGTGACGAAACAAGCGGAAGCAGATACACAATAGAGGGTATGTAAACAATGTGCACAGACAGGCTCTGCGTAGATTCGCTGTTCCTGCTCTGCTGTGCATCTGGACAGTGTGAACCCAGTCTTATTATGAAGCTCAACGCAACTTCCTTAGGGCCTGTTCATACTATGCGCGTTCCTAGGCGTTTTCAGGGAACGCGTACGGGTACCAAATACGCATAGAAACAGCTCCTAATGCTTTTGAATGGGCTAGTTCACATGTATGCGTATGAGACGCATACGTTTCTCATCCACATTGCTGCACGCAGTTCTGTGCGTCACGCATAGAAACGGACGCAATGAAAGTCTATGGACGCGTATCAAAAACGCGTACTATTGCGTTTTTAACGTGCGGTTCCCATAATTATTTTTTTTCCCCTGGGTCACGTGTGTGTGCAAAACGCAATAAAAAACGCACTAGAACACAAGAAAAACGCATGCGTTTTTCAACTTGCGTTTCTTTGATTTTATACGCGTGCTTCATACGCTGACAGTCTGAACAGGCCCTTAAGGTGCCCATACATTAGAACGAATATGGGCAGATTCGACCAAGAGACAAATTTATCTCTAATCGAATCTGCCCATACACTACAGGCCGATTCCCATCTGATTTCAGCATGAAATCATCAGGGAATCGGCTGAACCCCTGCTGTCCCCAAAATGTATAAATGTATGTATGTTGTGTAGTGCATTTATATATTACCTGTCCCGTAGCAGTTCGTCGGGTCCATCCGTCCATCTTGCCAGTAAGCCGCATACACGATAGCGGCGCATAGTGTCTGACGTCAGCCGCTATGCGCCTTCGTGACATCAGAGCGGCGCCGGCGTGTATGCAGAACCTGGCGAGATGGACAAAAACCGTGTGGAGGCTGACACTGGACAGGTAATGTATAAATGCACACACACTGCATACATTTATACATTTCAGCTGGGGTTTCGTCGTCTCGTCGCTCGTTCGCAATTCGGCCACCGTGCTGCTGCGCACCCGACCAATTAAGCTCGGCCCAAAATTTTCCAACATGCGCGATCAACTGTGCGGCCACTTTCTGTCCCGAAATTGGTCACTTTGTCAGTCGGGCATGCACTTGTCAGCACCAATTTTCATCCACTTTGAATAACTATAATCGAATTGGATGGTCGATTGGTCGCCTAGTGTATGGCCCCCTTTAAGGGGTAAACCATGTTGGCATGCTGCTCTATTTGCTCCAGTGTTTATATTACTGAGGAAGTGGTGTTGATCCCTACAAAAAGCATGTAGATATTCACATTGTTGTTCTTGTTCTCCCTTTCTCTAGGGTGTTTTGTCCTTTCAGCCTTACAGATATTAAAAAGTGATAGTTTTGTGCATTTTTGTAACAGTACATTTAGGTTTTTTTTTTTACTGCTCCTATCATATGAATGACTACAGAAGTACCAGATCTCACAAATCTCCATCACGTTTAGACATAGTGGTGCTTTCAGGCCCCTTTTACACCAGCGCGTTGCGTCGCCCTGCTTTACGCTTCCCCACCCAAAGGGCCATGCAAGTCGATGCACACTTCATGCGATGCAACACGGTGGGCAGGAAGTATCCAAATCGCCACATTCCCGACACAAAGTCTGCAACGCAGTGCTGCACGAGCCGTGGCTACCACACTGATTATGCAGCAATGCAAGTCAATTTGTTACACAGCAAGTGTCTACGTGCGCAGACCAACGGGAATCCCAGTTGGAAGCCCCAGCAGGGAGTATCTCACTGAGAAGGATGTAGGGCAAATGCACTATGCATATGCTCCCCTGCCGCACAACCACTGCACAGGTGTAAAAGGGCCCTTTAAGAGTTAGTGAACTCAAAATTTCTAAATTGGCCATACCTGGGGCCTCTCCACTGAACTCAGACAGCTTGGTGCCTCATCTTCGATGGACTCCCCTCTCTGGGGGAACTCAGTTCCCCCATTCAAAGCTGCAACCGAACACAGCTTGTGGGCACATGCTTGGTCCACTTTGTGTGCCCTCTTTAATTGCACTCCCAAAATAACCATGCATAGAAGCTATGACCACAAGTGTTTTGGGCATGCGTAGGTCTGGAAAAATTTGGAACAGCTGATGCCCAAAATGCACTCAGCCTAGGTTCCTGCACACTGTCATGGATAGAGCAGGCGCCCTTTAGCAGTTAATGGGAGAGGCAGAGTTACAACATGGGGGGGGGAGGGGACACAAAAGACGGCCCAGGTATGGCCACCTTGTAACTGTTTACAGAGTTCATTGTCGTATAGTTAGTTGAAAAAAAACATCTCTCCATCAACTTCAACCCAAAAAAAAAAAAAAAAAAGCAATTCTGAACTCAGACGAATCCCAGCTGATCCAGGGGAAGGCTAAAACATTACAACTTACAAGGCTTGGGCCAGTTAGCTTTAAAGAAAATCTGTAACTAAAAAGTTCCCCTGGGGGGTACTCATTAGAGATGTTGCGAACTGTTCGCTCGGCGAACATCTCTGGGGCTTTTACTACTTCCGGGTCGCTCTGACCCGGAGTAGTACGCCTGCGCTGCCCAGCAAAGCGCGTCCTAGATTGCGCTCCTGTTGCCGGGCACTCTCTGCGCATGTGCGTGACGTCGTTCATGATGTCACGCACATGCGCAGAGAGTGCCCGGCAACAGGAGCGCGATCTAGGACGCGCTTTGCCGGGTAGCGCAGGCGTACTACTCCGGGTCAGAGCGACCCGGAAGTAGTAAAAGCCCCATGCTTTCAGAGATGTTCGCCAGCGAACGGTTCGGGAACCGTTCGCTACATCTCTAGTACTCATCTTGGGTGAGGGAAGCCTCCAGATCCTATCGAGGCATCCCCCATCCTCCTGTGTCCCTCGGCGGTCTCGCTGTGCCCCTCCTAACAGCGGGGCTGTAAATACTTACCTTCCCGGCTCCAGCGCAGTATCAGCGCTCTGCTTGGAGATTGGCGGAAATAGCCGATCGCTGTCGGTCCGCTCTACTGTGCAGACGCAAATCTCCTGCGCAGTAGAACGGACCCGACAGAGATCGGCTATTTCTGAGCGGAGAACTGCAACAGCACCCCCGCTGGAGCCAGAAAAGGTAAATATTGCACAGCCTGACAAATTGTCGGCTGTGCGTTTCGTGGACTGCAGCGAGACCGCCGTGGGACACAGGAGGACGGGGGAAGCCTCGATAGGATATTTTTTCATTACAGAGTCTCTTTAAAGTGTACCTGAGACGAATGGATATGAAACATTTATACTTAAGGCTCCTCGACGTCTCTCCAGGCCACTCTGGTCATCTGCTAGCTGTCCTTTTACGTCTGTCAATCACACTCCATCGCGCATGCGTGGCCTGGCTGCATGTGCCCGTCACTGGTGCACAAAGGGTATGCACGGTCAGGATGTGCATGCAATACAAACACATATGCATAAAAACGCAACATTTCCCACACTGCTAAGTGTGCACCCAGCCTCAAGATCCTATGTCTGGCCTACACACTGGTTGCTCACTCAACTCCTCCAACTACCCCACGCATCTCGCTGAGGACCTCTCGATGCGACCCCCACTCCTATCGTTTCACCTCGCCCCCTCCCTTTGGATTATAAGTCTTTGGCAAGGCCCTCCCTTGTGTATTTTACCTGATTATGTACTCCATCCAAAATAATGCGAATTCGTATTATTGGAACTACTACTCCAGTGTATGATCTAGCAAGGCGTAACTTTTTGCTCATTACCAGGGATGGGCTTTCGAGTAGCTTCATACTCAAATTCCATGATTTAATTAAAGCATCTGTGGGGGGGGGGGGGGGGGGGGGAGGGTTAACTTACGCACCCTACTTTCCGATGTGTTGTGTCTCCTGACGCGTTCACGTCACTACCATGCTTCCTTCTTCCGGGTTGAATGCGACGTGGGACACATTACATCGGTAGGAAGCATGCCTAACCCTTCCTCACCCCCCCCCCCCCCCCCCCCACACAGGTGCTTTAATTAGCTCACGGAATTCAAGTAGTTTTGAGTATGAAGCTACTCGAAAGCCCCCCTCCATTATCAATGTCTGTAATCTTAATTGTTGTACAGCGCTGCAGAATATGTTGGCGCTATATAAATCCAATATCTAATAATCATAAAAGCTAAGCATGTTTGTGAGACAGGACCTGTAAAACTGCAAAGCGCTGCAGCACAAGTAATCCTATGGAATTACTCACACTGTGGCAACTACCGTGCGTTTGCCATTTCCAATGATCAAAAACATGTTGCATTTTCCTGGCAATTGCGTTGCGATTCCCATTCACTGGAATGATAATCACAAAATGCAATACAAATGTCTAGTTGCAAATCATAGTGTGAATGGGGCTTTTCACATGGGAAAGTTTATTAACCCTACCAGTAACATGTTTATAGTTACAGTATTAGTTTTATGCTGTTTAATACGTTAGAGTCGACCATAGAAGAAATTTGAGTTTTATCCCACTTTTAAAAAGGGACTCAGAGCACCTCTCAAGGGTATGCCTTGAGTCTCCAACCAGTACTGCAAAGTACTAGCTTGTGCTCTTCTCTTTCATTTGGTGCCTGAATCGCCATTCTACACCAAATTGTTCGATTTCAATTTAAAAATTGCAGCTGCCATCTTGGCTTTGTTATAACTTCCAGGTCATCCCTGTCTTCTCTGTAAGGGCTGGCGCACACTAGTGCGGTTCTGGAGCATTTAAAACGCTTGCATGGGAAAACCGCTTGGCTAATGAAAGTGAATGGGATGGTGCACACCAGAGTGGTTCGTTTTTTCTGCTAACTCGAGGGCCGCAGCATTTTCAAGATTTCTGAGGCGTTTATGCCTCAATGTTAAAGTATAGGAAAGTGGAAAACCGCTCTGAAAGCCGCTAGATCAGAGCGGTTTTCTAGTCATTTTTGTTACAGAAGCTGTTTAGTAACAGCTTTTACTGTAACAATATTTGTAATCTGCTACACAAAAACGCTCCAAAAAATGCTGGGCATGATTAGAAAACATCTCTAAACATACCTAGAATCGCTCTGAAATCGGCTCCAAAAACCTCTAGTGGACCTTTTGCAGATCTGCTAGAGGTTTTTGGTGTGCACTGGGCATAAGAGAAGTGCATCACTGAATGAAGCAGGAAGAGGAAGTGACACGCATGGCCATCGCAAGAGGCTCCTCCAGAGGGGTCATAGCACGACTTTGTTGGAAGTTGTCTGGCTTAAAGGCATGCCCATAAGAGGTGCTCCGAGTCCCTTTAAAGGGGAACTGACGAGAGAGGTATATGGAGGCTGTCATGTTTATTTCCTTTTAATCAATACCAGTTGCCTGGCAGCCCTGCTGGTCTATTTCTCTGCAGTAGTATCTGATTAAAACCAGAAACAAGCATGCAGCTAGTCTTGTCAGATCAGACTTATAAGTCTGAACCACTGAAACACCTGATCTGCTGCATTCTTGTTCAGGGGCTATAGCTAATAGTATTAGAGGATCAGCAGGGCTGCCAGGCAACTGGTATTGTCTAAAAGGAAATAAACACGACAGCCTCCATATACCTCTCTCTTCAGTTCCCCTTTAAGTACATCTGGCATGAGAGTTATATGGAGGCTGGCATATTTATTTCCTTTTAAACAATACCAGTTGCCTGGCTGTCCTGCTGATCTTTCATGCATCATTAGAGTTTCAATCACACGCCTGAAACAAGCATGCGGCTAATCCAGCCAGACTTCATTCAGAGCATCTGATCCCCATGCTTGTTCGGGGCAAATGGCAAATAGTATTAGGCCCAGATGCTTGAAGTACAGTAGGCCTGAACGATTTTAGGAAAAAAAAAAATTGAGCGATTTCTGTCCGAAATCACGATTTCCTTCAAATCAAGCTTTGTTCCCCCTCTGTGCCTCTTTGTCCCCCCTTGCTCTCTTTGTGTAGCCTCTGGGTCTCTCGCTGTGCCCCGTCCCCGAAGCTGCAGCTGTGCTGGACATACCTTCCAGCAGGAGTCCAGCGATGCGCATCTATCCACTTAACCTCCTGCAGGCTCTAATGCACGGCATACTTCCTGTATGTCACATGACAGGAAGTATGCCATGCACAAGAGCTGGCAGCGTTCGACTCCTGTCAGAAGGTATGTCCAACACTGCCGATGCTGCGGGCCACATGCAAAGGGATTTGGGGGAAGTTTGAAGCTGCTTCTTCAAGCTTCCCCCATGTGGAAATAGTCATCGCAGAAATTGCCATCGCAGAAATTGCCACTTTGAAAATTGTGAGCTTGGTGATCACGATTTTCATTTAAATTATATTTATCGTGCCTAAAGTACAGACTAAAATGCTAATGGAAATCAATAAATACACAATGCCAAACAATAAAGCATGGGGTCAGCAATAGATCTGAACTTTTATTTTCCTTAGGAAATCTCTCTCTAACTTGCCATGTTGTACACTTTTCAGGCGAAGGACAAGAACAAAAATCCTAATTTCCATTAAAATAATATTTATTACATGTGAATGTTAGGAGCCGATTCCAGGCTATAGCAGACTTTATACAGGGAGCCACATCTATGATCGCAGTATAGATCTCGGGACCGCTCCATCCTTTCACCGCTGTGCAGCCGCTTCTCTCAACTGAACATCCCTTCAAAGACAAAATACAAATCTAGCATTAATTAACCACTTCAGGACCACAGGTTTTAGCCGCCCCCCTAAAGACCAGGTCATTTTTCAAAAAAATGGCCACTGCAGCTTTAAAGGGAACCTTAACTGGAAAAAAAAATGAAAAAAAAAAAATTACATATTACACCCGTAACGCGTAAAAATGTACTTGTTGATGTCTGCAATAGCTTCCTGCACCAGCAGGGATGCGTAAAAACATACGCATGGCGACCGGTGGACTCGCAGTCGGCAAAGACAAAGCTAGCTGGCAACGGGGACCAGAGGAGCCATGAGTGACTGTGTGGGCACAGGATGGCTGCAGGGGGCTGGTAGATGCCCCAGGTAAGTACATTTTTTTCCCCAGTTAAGGTTCCCTTTAAGGGCACGCTGCAGGGCCACACAACTCAACACACAAGTTATTCCCCCCCCCCCCCCCTTTTCTCCCCACCAACAGAGTGCTCTGTTGGTGGGGTCTGATCGCACCCCAGGTGTTTTTTTGTTTGTTTAATATTTATTGGTTTATTTTGGTAGTATTTTTAACTATTTTTTTTTAGTAATGTTATATTTCCCCCTCCCTCCCCCCCACCAGCCAATCAGCGTGCTCAGCTGTCATAGGCTTCAGCTCGCAACGCTGTACAGGGTAATTAGACAGCGGTTTAGCTGTCTAACAGTCCGCTCCGCCTAGCAAGCGGAGATGCATGTGCAGCAGTGCGCACGAAATTCTGCAAAAGCCAACCCCAGGACTTTACACCGATCGGCGTTAGGCGGTCCTGGGGCTCCCGCCGTATGCACGCCCATTGGCATGACGCGGTCTTGAAGCAGTTAAACGGAATTCTGCAGTACACAGAACTGAAGCAATAAGGGACATGGGGGACTTTGTTGTCTGGTATGACGAGGTCAGCGTGGAACTCCAGTGACCAGAAAGAAAAGAAGAGAGAAACAGACCAGGAGCACCAACAGTGTAGCACTTTCACAAAAAGGGAAAATAAACCCACAATAGTACCTACAGAAACGGGTTGCTTTTATCGTAAATGGGAATCGACATTATATAAGCCAGATACTTACATATGGAGAGGGAAGGCTCTGGGTCCTATAGAGCAGGGCTCCCCAACCTTTTTAAGCCTGGGGCCCAATGTCCCGACCAAACCCCGATTTTGAGTGTAGTTAGCCCAGTGTAGTCAGCAGTTAGCTCAGTGTAGCCAGCACAGTTAGCCCAGTGTAATTATGATCACTGATATATCATCAAAGTATTAAAATGCATGTCCCAGGCCTAGCGCCTGCCCTAGTATGCAGCACAGAAGCATATGAGGTAGTGAGGCTACATTCAAAGGAATACACACACACACACACACACACTATTTTTTTTTAACGATTCCCAGCCCAGAGTCAGCCTCAGACAGGTAATGTACAGTGCACTGCGCACATTGAATAATAGGGGGGACAGCATCAGGGGTTGCGTTGCTCATCCCGTTACCACCACGCACCCCACCGACCACGGCGGCCTGACATCTTGCAGCATGTCCAATCAAAATGCTCGGCCCGAAATTGGTTGCATCATTGATCGGGCATTCACTTGGCGGCACCAATTTTTATCTGATTCAATCATATTAAATCGAATGGTTGATCGGCAACCAAGTCGCTAGATGTATGGGTACCTTTATGCAACCACTTTTTAGAGCATATGGGAAAAAAAACAAAACAAAAAAAAAAAAAACACCTCACTCCACTCGGATGGAAGGTCCTCTTTCGGACTTGGGTTGCACTACAATCGATTAAGTCCAGGGATAATCCCTAAGAGTGGGAACTAGACTATACAGGGTGTGAGGAGACACCTCAGTGAGAGTGGAAACTACCAATAATACATTAAAAAGAAACTTACCTCGATATGGAGTAATTTATTGCATCACCAAAACAAATGACACGTTTCTTGGGTTTCATCCGCTTCTTTAGGTTAATAACACAGTGGGCAATATCCTATTCAAGGTGATAAGTAGCTTGCAGATGCGAGCTACTGGTCACCTTGGCTTTGCACGAGGATTACCGTAAAATCCTGTGGCAGCGCTCAGCTCTCACTACATGGGGGGGTGCCTGTACAGTACGCTAACAAGTGCCCAGCCGGCGCAGGACAGCAGCTGACTTCACTACTTGTCAGCTGCCCGTGTGAAAGGGTCCTAACTTACCTCTTTTCTCTGTTTCCCCTTCTCTCTCCATCTTAACCATTTAAGTACCAGCGGTCTCTGGTATCCCGACAAAACCTTACATACCCGTCGCAACTGCCGTCACCGCTGCACGTCAGGATCCTCAGGACATCCACTCTACCGTCTCTATGATTGAGCTGAACTATGATTAAGGGCAGATCGTAGCCCCGATATGCGTTAGTTGAATCCTGTGGTTTTAATTGCACTTGTCATGTGGAATTCCTGAATAAAGAATACCAGCTTTTTTTCAACCACTGCCTGGTTTGCAGATCCTTCTGTGTATACCTGTGGATTGGCCTGGCTTTCTAGATCCTGCACCCATTGGTTTGAAACTTAGGGGGTTGAGCGTTTTGAACTTTATCCCTTCTACGATCTCTATAACGGTGGAGTTCCTGTGAGCCGGTCAGGAGGCGCTTTCATTGGCTTTCAATGTAAGCCAATGGGAGCGGCTTACATTGAAAGACATGGCCGGGAGCCAATGAAATCGGGTCCTGACCGGCTCACATGACTCTGCCGTCATAGAGACAGGCAGAGCCAGTGAGTGAGCTGCGGCGACAGACGGCAGGGATTAAACGGCGAAATCAGCGGGAGCGACGGCTAATTGAAATCTACGCCCTGCCAGCCAGGTGACCACCAAAACAGGACGTAGATTTCAATTAGCTTGGTCCTTAAGTAGTTAACATCCTTCAGTAACCTCACAAATGGCTGTTTGTTAGTTACAGACAGCTTCAGGCTGGAGATACGGAACATCTCACTTGTTTTATCACAAGTTACCCTATATGAACTGACGCTTATGAAGGATTTACCCCACACGTTTGATAATAGACCTCACTAATCGGTAATTTTAGTTTTCCATGCTGTGACAGCCTTAAGGTGGCCATACTCTGGTAGATTTGCCATCAGATCGACCAACAGATAGATCCCTCGAATCTGATCAGAGAGGGATCGTATGGCTGCCTTTACTGCAAACAGATTGTGAATAGATTTCAGCATGAAACCGATCACAATCTGTGAAGCTGCCACCTCCCCCCCCCCCCCCCTGCATACATTACCTGATCTGGCCGGCGCGAGTCCCCTGGTGTCCGCAGTCTTCTTCTCCGCTCTGGGCTCCAGCTTCACTGTACTTCCTGTCCGAGGAAGTCTAAACAGTAGAGGGCGCCCTACTGTTTAAACTTTCTGTCCGGACAGGAAGAAGTGAACCCTGCCAGAGCCCAGCGTAGAAGGAGCAGCGGTGACAGCGAGGATACGCGCCGACCGCATCAGGTAATGTATTGTCGCTAGCATCAGTCGTCGGACATTCAAACGCTGCTATCGACGCACTGCCAACTCGCCGGCGATCAAGCGAAATCTTCCGCACGGATCGACAGGAACAATCGATTTTGGACGAAAATCGATCGTTCTGTCAGCGTTGGCGCAACTATTTCACAGCAGATTCCATCAGTGATCGAATTTGCTGTATATCGGCAGGAAAATTGTTAGGTGTATGGGCCCCTTAAGTGGATTGACATTTGACAAAGTGTTTTTTTTAAAAATCAGTCGTTTTCTGCATTTCAGCAATGCTTTGTGAATGGAGCCCATTGTCCCGGCATACTAATAAAGCTGTGAATGCCACTAGCTCAGGAATCAGACCCGATTTCTCACCTCTGGAATAGTTTGCTTTTGTTTCTGAACATGGACAGCTGTTCTGTACTCCTGCGGTCAAAGTAGGCTCCAACTCCATAGCCAGCAAATGGCACGATCAGCATCCAGTATGCGCGGACAAACTCCTTCACGGTCAAGGAAGCTGGGAAACACCGGAGGAAAACCACTGTTATAGCAATCATACAATTATCAGTAGACTAAACTTCCAAATAAAACCTTAAAGTGGACCTGAACTCTTGCACAGGAGAAGGAAAACAGAGAAATGCACCCTGTATATATTTAGAGATTTTAGCCTGTCTAATCCCCACTCACCTGTGTCTAATCACAAATTGTAATTTGATCTCTTCGGTGTCACCTAACTGCCATGGCAGTTAAGCTCATTTGAAATCACAGGATGTTAATATGTCTACTTCCATGAAAGCAGGAAGTAGAAACAGTGCAGATTTATTTCAGGAATTGTATCCACTGTAACAAAGAAATGTTTTCCTTTAACCTCCCTGGCGGTAAGCCCGAGCTGAGCTCGGGCTATGCCGCGCAGGGGGAGATCTCAGCCCCTGGTGGGGCGATTTGTGTCCTGTAAATTGCTGTGCGCGCAGCCAGCACTTTGCTAGCTGCGCGCACAGCTTGATTGCCGCCGCTCTGCGGCGATCGGCCGCACGCAGCGGCTGAAGAGGGCCCCCCCCGCCCCCGCCAGAGCCCTGCGCTGCCCGGATCAATGAGTTCCGGGCAGCGCTATGGGCTGGATCGGGTGTGGCTGACGTCCATGACGTCATCCCGATCGTCGCCATGGCGACAGGAGAACGCGTTATATACGCGTTCCCCTGTTTGCTATAGATGCCGGCGACGATCGGACTAGAGGGCCACATGCGCCCTCTAGTGGTGTTTCATGTAGCTACCACTCTGGTAGCTTTACATGAAACAAAAAAAATAAAAAAAAATAAAAAAAAAGAAGGATTTTTTAATTAGGAAAAAAAAAATAAACCGCCAAGGAGGTTAAAGGTTATTATGCTGTTGCGTATCTTTTAGAGCAGAGAGGAAGTTCTGAGTTCTGCTCCGCTTTAAAAACATTGTGTTATAGTCAATCATGCTGAAATTAATGAAAAAGATGTGCATTGTGTGGTAGCATTTGCAGAACTGGGTCCCCGGTTCAAATCCCAGCCAGGGCACTATCTGCATGTTTGTAAGTTTTTGGTATGGGGGAGGAAACGCAGTTAGTGACAAGAATATATACATCAAAAGGTCAGCGCAGGTTTAGAAAGTCATTGTATGTAGGGAATGGTAAATTCTTCACCAGAATATAGCAAATGCTCAGAGGTAGGTATCCGCCAAACATCAAAACAAGAAAGGGCTTACCAGCTCCCAACAACCCACATTATAAGGTTGTAAAATGGCTCAGGTCACAGATAACGTCCAGGGAACATCAGACGTTGTGAAGATCCAGTGGACATCCGTATGGAGGTAAAGTTTCAGGAATTCATATAGGAAAACAAAAACGGCAATATCTAAGTGTAACCCGTTTATTTAGATAAAATTTCTTTAAAAGGCAGTAGATATAAAAATAACTCACATACGGGGCCCATAAACAGGGAACCCCAAAAGATTAACCCGCAGATTTCTGACAGCACTACAGGACAATTACTTGACTCAAATGGTAACGGAACCAACTAGGGGGAATGCGTTACTGGATCTGATCATTTCTAATAGACCAGATAATGTATCAAATGTGCAGGTTCAAGAACATTTGGGAAATAGTGATCACAACATGATAACGTTTGATCTGGTGACTGATAGGCCACGGGGCAGCGGGACCACTAAAACTATGAATTTTAGAAAAGCAAAGTTCAATCAAATTAGGCAGGCACTAAGTTTGGTGAACTGGGATAATGTACTACAAGGGGACGACACTGAAGGGAAATGGCAAGCTTTTAAACGTATTCTCAATCAATATTGTAGTATGTATATCCCATATGGAAACAAAATGTCTAGGAATAAAAAAAGGCCTCTATGGATGAATAGAAAGGTTAGGGATAAAATGAAGAGGAAAAAGAATGCCTATAAGGTCCTAAAACAGGAGGGGACTGAGGCTGCACTAAGCAATTATAAGGAGTGCAATAAAAATTGTAAAAAAGAAATTAGGCTGGCAAAGATCGAAGCTGAAAATCAAATCGCTAGGGATATCAAATCTAACCCAAAAAAGTTTTACAAGTACATCAACTCTAAAAAAAGAAAGGTTGACTGTATAGGAATCCTAAAGGATGAGGGTGGGAACTCGATGGTGGACGACCAAGGTAAGGCAGAGTTATTAAATGCTTTCTTTGCTTCAGTCTTCACAAAGGAAACAGCACTGTTGCAAATTACAGAGGCAGAAGAGTCTCAATCTTCTAACTGTAATATTAAATACTTAACGCAGGAAGAAGTAAAGGCAAGACTAAATAAATTAAAAATAGACAAGGCACCTGGCCCGGATGGCATGCATCCTCGGGTCCTAAGAGAATTAAGTTCAGTTATAGCTAAGCCCCTTTATCTTATCTTTTGTGACTCTCTTGCAACTAGCAGAGTCCCAATGGATTGGCGTACAGCCCACGTTTTCCCATTATTTAAGAAGGGCAAAAAATCTGATCCAGGAAATTATAGACCTGTAAGCTTAACATCAGTTGTATGCAAACTATTTGAGGGGTTACTAAGAGATACTATACATGACTTCATAGTAGAAAATAATCTTATTTCTCAGCATCAACATGGGTTTACTAAAGACAGGTCCTGTTTGACTAACATGCTCAGCTTTTATGAGGTAGTAAATGCTAATATGGATATTGGGAATGCTGTAGATGTGATATACTTGGACTTTGCAAAGGCCTTCGACACTGTTCCCCACAGAAGTCTGGTGCAAAAGTTGAGGATGCAAGGACTGGGGAAGAGTTTGTGTGCATGGATAGGGAACTGGCTAATGGACAGAAAACAAAGAGTTGTGGTCAATGGATCGTACTCAAAATGGGAGACTGTTAGCAGTGGGGTCCCACAGGGGTCTGTACTGGGTCCAGTGCTCTTCAATTTATTTATTAATGACCTAGTAGATGCAGTAGTGAGCAATGTTGCTATTTTTGCAGATGATACAAAATTGTGCAGAATCATCAACTCTCAGGAAGATAGTGTCATATTGCAACAGGATCTGGATAGGATGGCTATATGGGCACATACATGGCAGATGAAATTCAATGTTGACAAATGTAAAGTCATGCATTTTGGTCGTACCAATGGTCTAGCACCATACAAAATAAATGGGATACAGTTGGGAACATCAAACTTGGAGAAGGACTTAGGAGTACTCATCGACAACAAGTTAAATAATCGTACTCAATGCCAAGCCGCTGCAGCTAAAGCGAACAAAATTTTGGGATGCATTAAAAGGGAAATAAAAACTCGAGATGCTAGCATAATATTGCCCCTGTTTAACTCTCTAGTAAGGCCACATCTGGAATATGGAATTCAGTTCTGGGCACCACATTACAAAAAAGATATTGCAGTTTTAGAGCAGGTGCAGAGACGAGCTACAAAATTGATACGTGGGATGGAAGGTCTCGCTTACCAAGAAAGGTTAGATAAACTGGGTTTATTTAGTCTAGAGAAAAGACGCCTTAGAGGAGATCTAATTAACATGTATAAATACATCAGAGGGCAATATAATAGCTTGGCGGATGAGCTTTTTGTCCCTAGGCCTTCTCAAAGGACTAGAGGACATGATCTGCGCATGGAGGAAAAACGTTTTAGCCATTTATTTAGGAAAGGGTTCTTTACAGTAAGAGTGATTAAGATGTGGAATGCATTGCCACAGGAAGTCGTTATGGCAAACTCTATACCTGCATTTAAAGGGGGCTTAGATGCTTTCCTTGCGTTGAATGACATCCATGGCTACAATTACTAGGTAATGCCAATGACGTTGATCCAGGGATTTTATCTGATTGCCATCTGGAGTCGGGAAGGAATTTTTACCTTGTAAGGGTTTTTTCGCCTTCCTCTGGATCAACAGGGATATGTGAGGGAGCAGGCTGGAGTTGTACTTTGTACTGGTTGAACTCGATGGACGTATGTCTTTTTTCAGCCAAAATAACTATGTAACTATGGTCAATCGTAGATCAATAGACA
Source organism: Hyperolius riggenbachi (assembly GCF_040937935.1). Lineage (NCBI taxonomy): Eukaryota > Metazoa > Chordata > Amphibia > Anura > Hyperoliidae > Hyperolius > Hyperolius riggenbachi. The sequence continues at coordinate 273,996,840 of NC_090654.1, forward strand.
ATGGTGCCGCCTGTTACCTTCCCATTGTCTATTGATCTACGATTGACCATTACATGCGGGTTAATCTTTTGGGGTTCCCTGTTTATGGGCCCCGTATGTGAGTTATTTTTATATCTACTGCCTTTTAAAGAAATTTTATCTAAATAAACGGGTTACACTTAGATATTGCCGTTTTTGTTTTCCTATATAAATTCCTGAAACTTTACCTCCATACGGATGTCCACTGGATTTTCACGACGTCTGATGTTCCCTGGACGTTATCTGTGACCTGAGCCATTTTACAACCTTATAATGTGGGTTGTTGGGAGCTGGTAAGCCTTTTCTTGTTTTGATGTTTGGCGGATACCTACCTCTGAGCACGTGATATATTGTGGTGAAGAATTTATCTTTCCCTACATACAATGACTTTCTAAACCTGCGCTGACTTTTGATGCATGTCTGACTTCTGAACTTTTGGACATTGTTCTTCTCAGCGGCGGTTCCATTGTCCCTTGGCGCCGATATATTTGCTATTATAGTGACAAGAATATATGCTCTGTACTGTGGAAGATATCAGTGCTATATAAATACATAATATTGTAGCACATTAGACTATGACCAAGATAGGATTAGATTGTTCTCTGAGGATAGTCTGGCCCTGTTCACAGTGGTCAGTTGCGTTGCAGAATAATTCTACATGTCAACTCACTGCCCATACAATTCTATGGAGCTGTTCACAGTAACAAATCACATTCTAGCTCGCTGCATGCAGTCTTTGCTTTGAAGTCTATGTCCAGTCACCATTGCAGCTCACACTCATAACGTGTGAGTTATGCAACTGACCACTGAACCTAGCCTCAGTGACATATGTACTCTGTAGTGCCGCAGAGGATGTCAGTGCTATTTCAATACAGAATAATAATAATATGGTAGGATATTAGACTATGACTATGGTAATAATAGATCAGCCTTTCTTAACCTTTTTACCCTGGAGGAACCCTGAACATAACTTTTGGATCTCAAGGAACCCCTGCAAACTTTTTTTTGAACTTGAGGAACCCCTGCATTCATTTTGCAGGAGGCGTGGTCTTAAAATAGATGAGGTTGTTTATTTCACTACTCCCCATTACATTGCCACTTATTATACAGTTTCCTAGTGCTTTTTATTAATGTGCTCATTATTATTCTGACCCCCAATTTAGTGTTTCTTTTTACAGTACCCCCTATTACAATGTGCTTTGTTATACTTCACCCATGATGGGGGAATATGCCAAGGAACCCTGGTTGAGAAAGCCTGTATAAGACTGTGAGCTCCTCTGAGGACCGTCAGTGACATGACTATGTACTCTGTAAAGTGCTGTACAAGATGTCAGTGCTGTATTAATATATAACAATCTGGTGGCCATCTGCCAGAGTCATGGCCACTTACCCTGGTTCTCCCACCCCCGTTACTCGCTCTCCTAAAGTGCTGCAGAAGTTGTCAGTGCTACATAAATAAATAATAATATGGTAGGACATTAGACTAAGATTATGGTAGGATTAGATTGTGAGCTCCTCTGAGGAAAGTCAGTGACATGACTATGTACTCTGTAAAGTGCTGCAGACGATGTCAGCGCTATATAAATACATAATCCTATGGTAGGACAGACTAGGACTGAGGTAGGGTCAGTGACATGACTATGTACTCTAAAGTGCTGCGGAAGATATCAGTGCAGTATAAATACATAATAATAATATGGTAGAACATTAGACTGTCACTATGGTAGTATTAGATTGTGAGCTCCTCTGAGGGCAGTCAGTGACATGACTATGTAATCTGTAAAGTGCTGCAGAAGATGTCAGTGCTATATAAATACATAATAATATGGTAGGACATTAGACTATGACTATGGTAGGATTGGATTGTAAGCTCAGAGGACAGTCAGTGACATGACTATGTAATCTGTAAAGTGCTGCAGAAGATTCCAGTGCTCTATAAATACAGGAAACTTAATACTTACCCATCGGAAATTATCATTTCCTGGTGCATTTCCATGGCAACATACTATGGGGCCAGAACCCATAGTATGCTGCCATGGAAGCACCAGGTAAAATATGGTAGGATTAGATTGTGAGCTCCTCTGAGGACAGTCAGTGACATGACTATGTACTCTGTAAAGTGCTGCAGAAGATGTCAGTGCTGTATTATTATTATTTATTGCATTTATAAAGCGACAACATATTATGCAGCGCTGGACAATAAATAGGGACACATACATTGCAACAAGGGGTGACAGACAGAGAAGTAGCAAACGGTTATACAACATACCACAAGGTTATACATACAATCAGGGCATAAAATGCGTTTTACAGAGACCCGGCAAACCAAGTACGAGTTAATCCATGAGAAGGGTGTCATTTCTGGGGTAGTAAAATTAAGAAGAAGGACACACTAAGGGAGGGGAGAGGCCCTGCCAAGGCTTACAATCTAAAGGGTGGGGGGGGGGGGGACACATAAGGTAGGACTGTGGAAAAGGTGATTAACAGAGAGTTAGAGTGCGATAGATGTGGGGTAGGCCATTTAAAAAAAAAATGTGTTTTGAGGGCTTGCTTGAAGGTGTTGAAGGAAGGAGCGAGTCTGAGGGGGAGTGGAAGGGAGTTCCATAGGGTGGGGGCAGCTCTTGAGAAGTCTTGTAAGCGTGCATGGGAATGAGAAATGCGTGGGGAGGTCAGGCGGAGATCATAGGAGGACCGGAGGGGACGTGCAGGTATAGATCTGTTGACAAACTCAGAAATGTAGGTTGGGCAGGTCTTGTGCACAGATTTGTAGGTAAGGCACAGAACCTTAAAACTGATCCTGAAGCTGATAGGGAGCCAGTGTAGGGCTTCGCAAAGGGGAGAAGTGGAAGCAGATCGGTGGGAAAGATGAATGAGTCTAGCTGCTGCATTCATGACTGATTGAAGGGGTTCAATGTGGTTTAAGGGGAGGCCAGATAGTACGGCATTGGAGTAGTCAAGACGGGAGATGATGAGGGCATGGATGAGAAGCTTGGTAGTGTCTGGGGTCAGAAAGGGCCGGATTTCTGAGATGTTTCGAAGGTGGAAGTTGCAGGTTCTGTGTGTGGGCTGAAGGAGAGGGCAGAGTCTAGGGTGACGCCCAAGCAGCAGGCCTGGGAGGTAGAGCAGATGGTAGTGCTGTTGATAGTGAAGTGAATATCTGGGAGGGGTGGTGCAGAGCGGGGCGGGAAAATTATGAGTTCAGCTTTATCCAGGTTAAACTTCGGGAACCTAGCTGACATCTAGGAGGAGATGGTTGATAGGCAGGAGGAGCAGAGCCGGGACAAAGTCCTCCAGCACCCAAGGCTAAGACTTCAAAGTGCGCCCCTTCATCCCTCTCACCCCAGCCATCACTCACTGATTGCTATTAGAGTAAAGGTTCATACACACATCAGACTATAGTCTTTGGAAAATAAAAGATCACAGACCAATCTTACCACCCTTCATGTAGTAGGAGAGCCATACCTACACAGTCTATTCTATGGAGCTGAACTCCCCATCAGAAAAAAATCTTTGCAAGATGCTGCACACAAAGATGCTGTACACATTCAACAACTCAGTATCTGCAAAAGATCTGTTCCTGCAAAAGATCCGTTTCTGCAAAATGCATTCATAGTCTATGATATCTGCAGATCATCATACACACCTTGTTTAACTGACATTCATCTGCAGATCAGACAATCATCTGCAAATCTGAAAATCCATCCTGGTGGATCTGATCTGCAGATGAATGTCTGTTAAACAAGGTGTGTATGATGATCTGCAGATATCAGACTATGAATGCATTTTCCAGGAACTGATCTTTTGCAGGAACAGATCTTTGGCAGATACTGATCTTTTGAACGTGTACAGCAGCTTTGTGTGCAGCATCTTGCAAAGATTTCTATCTGATGGGGCCTTCAGCTCAATAGAATAGACTGTGTAGAGTATGGCTCTTATACTACATGGAAGGTGGTAAAATTGGTCTGTGATCTTTTATTTTCCAAAGACTATGGTCTGATGTGTGTATGCAGCAAGGGGTGACAGTGGGCCCTGGGACACCTTTAGAGGCATCCCAGGCAGGGACGGATCTAGGGGGGGGGGGCAGACGGGTCTCTTGCCCCAGGCGCAGTTTGTTGAATTGTTAAAAAGGCGGCAACATTTGGGTGGGGATTGGCAGTTTAGGCGCCAAAACCTGACCTTGCCCCAGGCGCAACTTGGTCTAGATCCGTCCCTTGTCCCAGGGCCCACAACACCTTAATCTCTAGTTATCTGCCTCACAGTCACTGCCATGTAGCCCCTTTTCTTATTTCTCTCTGCTTCAAACACAATAAGGGAATAATACCTAAGTGAGTTTTGCACCCCTCCTACACTGCGCCCTGAGGCTGGAGCCTCTCTCGCCTCTGCCCGACCCTGAGGAGACCTTGTCCATAGTGGAGGGCGAGAGATCGAGGTGCGGAGATAAATTTGAGTATCATCGGCATATAGCCCAATCTACACGATACGATTCTTTATACGATTCTATTTACAATCCGATTAAATCCGACATGTCCGATAAGGATTCAATTCATTTCGATTTGCCATTGCAAAACAATGGCAAATCGTATTGAATCGAATCCTGGTGGTATTTGCAGCCCAGGGAGAAGATGACTTTGCCAATAGAGGAGATGTAAATTGAGAACACTAGGGGGCTCAGAACAGAGCCCTGGGGGACTACAACGGAGAGGGGTGTGGGAGTTGAGAAGGAACCATTAAAATATATATGTATTAATATATAACAATCTGGTGGCCATCTGCCAGAGTCATGGCCACTTGCGCTGGTTCTCTTCACCCCCCGCCCCCCATTACTCGCTCTCCTAACGAGACCACCGTGTTACCCTCCAGCACACGGGCCCCGCTCCCTCCTCCAGCCACTGGAGTCATGCTATGATGCTAGTAGTGAGCCGCCCCCATAGGAGTCCCGCTGTTCGGAGTCACCTGCTGGCATCTTGGAGCTCCGCTGTGCGTCTGGAGAGGACACCGGAAGAGACCACTGTGCAGCTCAGGGGGGGGGGGGGAAGCAGAGAGATAATCCCGGAGTGTCCCTCTATCGGCGCCGCAAACCAGCCGGTCCCGGAATATCGGAGCTCCTCGGCGGGGGCAGCGTTGGATAACCGCTTTTCTGTGTTGAGGTGATAATGCCACACAATTAATATCTCCCCCGCACTGCGCTCAGTTGGATTGCCCCGTAAGACCGGAAATAGTCTCGGACGCGACCAACACTCCTGGATAGGGGGGGAGTTCTGCATCTAAATAAAGATTTCCTGAAGGCAGCAAGGGAAGCAGCGCTCGGGTTGCGGGGTTGAGGCGGCGCAGCACCGGCACACGGCCGGGGGAAAGCGTTGTCCTCCCATCAGCGGGCATTGGTAGCTCCCGGCTCTCCCCCTTGCAGTGTAGTGGTGGGATGGACTGTTCCGGGCGGCTTCCGGCTTTGCGCAGAGAGTACGCGATGGCGGCTGCTGGGCCGGTGAAGCCGGTGGATGGAGGGAGCGGGTGGTACTGATACCCGGCTGCATGTGACGGGTAACCGGCTGGGCTTTCTGGAGGGTATTATAGGGCTGCCAGGAGGACTGTCTGCTCTGAGCCAATCACATTCCTGCTGGTTGCTCTGGTGACAGGACAGGTGTTGTGACATTTTTTTTGCAACTTTATGAGATTTTGCAACCGGTTGCACTTATTTATAGGTACAGCTATCAGGAAGTGCAACCTAACCATTGACTTCAACCATCTGTATCAGAAAATCCAACCCAGCTAAACCCTATTCTCACACAGGACCCTCCCCTCTTGCTCAACTTATAACCCCCCTGGAGGGAACATTCTCCCATCTTTCTCAACTAATAACCCCTCCCCCGAGGGAACAATCCCCCCTTTCTTGCTCAGCTAATACCCCCCCCCCTCTCTTTCTCAACTAATAACCCCCCCTGGAGGGAACAATCGGCCCTTTCTTGCTCAACTAATAACCCCCCCTGGAGGGGTCATTCCCCCTCTTGCTTAACTTATAACACCCCTGGAGGGAAGAATCCCCCCTCTTGCTCAACTAATAACCCCCCTGGAGGGAAGAATCCCCCCTCTTGCTCAACTAATAACCCCCCCCCCCCCCTGGAGGGAACAATCCCCCTTCTAGTTCAATGGGATTCGTGGTTGCAAAAAATGACAGGCGTGTTAACAGAGAGAATCCACGCCTACGCAGTTATACACTGTTCTCTATGGCAAGTTGCAAAATCTTTCATTACACAGTCCCCCCATCCTTCAAGGGGCTTCCTAGGCTGGGTATGGATAATAAGAGGAAGCAGAAAGCTTGCAGCTTCAAATATGGACGCAAGTTTATTTGAGGCGACCTACAGTGATGTGAAAAACTATTTGCCCCCTTCCTGATTTCTTATTCTTTTGCATGTTTGCCACACTTAAATGTTTCTGCTCATCAAAAACCGTTAACTATTAGTCAAAGATAACATAATTGAACACAAAATGCAGTTTTAAATGATGGTTTTTATTATTTAGTGAAAAAAAAAAACTCCAAATCTACATGGCCCTGTGTGAAAAAGTGATTGCCCCCCTTGTTAAAAAATAACTTAACTGTGGTTTATCACACCTGAGTTCAATTTCTGTAGTCACCCCCAGGCCTGATTACTGCCACACCTGTTTCAATCAAGAAATCACTTAAATAGGAGCTATCTGACACAGAGAAGTAGACCAAAAGCACCTCAAAAGCTAGACATCATGCCAAGATCCAAAGAAATTCAGGAACAAATGAGAACAAAAGTAATTGAGATCTATCAGTCTGGTAAAGGTTATAAAGCCATTTCTAAAGTTTGGGACTCCAGCGAACCACAGTGAGAGCCATTATCCACAAATGGCAAAAACATGGAACAGTGATGAACCTTCCCAGGAGTGGCCGGCCGACCAAAATTACCCCAAGAGCGCAGAGAAAACTCATCCGAGAGGCCACAAAAGGCCCCAGGACAACATCTAAAAAACTGCAGGCCTCAATTAAGGTCAGTGTTCACGACTCCACCATAAGAAAGAGACTGGGCAAAAACGGCCTGCATGGCAGATATCCAAGGCACAAACCACTTTTAAGCAAAAAGAACATTAAGGCTCGTCTCAATTTTGCTAAAAAAACATCTCAATGATTGCCAAGACTTTTGGGAAAATACCTTGTGGACCAAGGAGACAAAAGTTGAACTTTTTGAAAGGTGTGTGTCCCGTTACATCTGGCGTAGAAGTAACACAGCATTTCAGCAAAAGAACATCAAACCAACAGTAAAATATGGTGGTGGTAGTGTGATGGTCTGGGGTTGTTTTGCTGCTTCAGTAGGGCTGCACGGTTTTTCGGTTCAAAACCGAAACCGCGGTTCGTGCCAAGACGATCTGGTGATCGTCAGTATCCTCGGTTTTTACTGAGTGCCCGCCCGCTGCCTGCACGCTTGTCTGGCCCGCCTTCCGCTGTGCGCCGATTGGCCAGAGCCGCCAGAAGCAGTGAATATGTATTGTGGTTAATGAGCGGGGGGGCGGGTCCACTCGAGCGAGCGGCACACAGCTTTACCAATCGCTGGATAGCGATGGAATGACGGCAGCGGTAGGCGGAGTTGTACGCTCTGTACAGCTCCGCCTACCGCTGCCGTCATTCCATAGCTATCCAGCGATTGGTAAAGCTGTGTGTGCTGCTCTCTCGAGTGGTCCCGCCCTCCCCGCTCATTAACCATAATGCATATTCACTGCTTCTGGCGGCTCTGGCCAATCGGCGCACAGCGGTGCAGCCAGACAAGCGTGCCGGCAGCGGGCGGGCACTCTGAAAACTGCAGATAGTGACGATAACTATATCGTCTTCTCGTGAACCGCCCCCCGCTGCCCTCACATGAACCGCCCCCCCGGCTCTTAAAAATAAACACCAGTGAACACTGCTGACAGTAGCTGCTGCATGGTTTTTGACAGTTGGCAATGGTAACAGCTATTTCCCACAATGCAGCAAGGTTCACAGACAGCAAACTGCCAAGAGTACGTTCTTTTCTTGTTCTTGTGGGAGGGGTTTCACCACAGTATCAGCCATATAGAGCCCACTGATGATCCATTTGTGATGGGGTATCAGCTACTGAATGGGATAAAGTTCAAGAGTCGGAGTTTCTCTTAAAGCAATCTTCCGCCCGCAGTATCTGGCTAAACTATACTGGGGGCATAGTGAATTTAGTGCCAAAGCTCGATTTGAAGAAAAATCGTGAAAAAAATCGAAATCACAATTTTTGAGAGAAAAATCATATAGGTAGAAAAAAAACGTTTTGTAAGAAATAATACCTTTTAATGGCTAACTAATAGAGTTAAATGATGCAAGCTTTCTGGGATCTAGTCCCCTTCTTCAGGACTAGTTGTTTTTGTTTTCAGTTGTTTTTTTTCTACCTATATAATTTGTTTGGCTAACACGGTACAGAAACTTTTTTGCTACTATGAGAGAAAAATCGCAATTTCAATTTTTACCTAAAATCGTGCAGCCCTATGCTTCAGGACCTGGAAGGCTTGCTGTGATAGATGGAACCATGAATTCTACTGTCTACCAAAAAATCCTGAAGGAGAATGTCCGGCCATCTGTTCGTCAACTCAAGCTGAAGCGATCTTGGGTGCTGCAGCAGGACAATGACCCAAAAGACACCAGCAAATCCACCTCTGAATGGCTGAAGAAAAACAAAATGAAGACTTTGGAGTGGCCTAGTCAAAGTCCTGACCTGAATCCTATTTATATGTTGTGGCATGACCTTAAAAAGGCGGTTCATGCTAGAAAACCCTCAAATAAAGCTGAATTACAAAAATTCTGCAAAGATGAGTGGGCCAAAATTCTTCCAGAGCGCTGTTTAACCACCTTAGCGGTATGGACGAGCTCAGCTCGTCCATTACCGCCAGAGGGTGCCGCTCAGGCGAGCAGCGGCGAAAGAGGGTCCCCCCAGCCGCCTGAGCCCTGCGCAGCCGGAACAAATAGTTCCAGCCAGCGCTAAGGGCTGGATCGGAGGCGGCTGACGTCAGGACGTCGGCTGACGTCCATGACGTCACTCCGCTCGTCGCCATGGCGACAGGAGAAGCCAAACACGGAAGGCTGCTCATTGCGGCCTTCCGTGTTACTTTTGGCCGCCGGAGGCGATCAGAAGAACGCCTCCGGAGCGCCATCTAGTGGGCTTTCATGCAGCCAACTTTCAGTTGGCTGCATGAAATAGTTTTTTTTTTATTTAAAAAAACCCCTCATGCAGCTGCCCTGGCGATCTTAATAGAACGCCAGGGTGGTTAAGACTTGTTGCAAGTTATCGCAAACGCTTTATTGCAGTTATTGCTGCTAAGGGTGGCCCAACCAGTTATTAGGTTCAGGGGGAAATTTCTTTTTCACACAAGGCCATGTAGGTTTTGAGGGTTTTTTTTCTCACTAAATAATAAAAACCATCATTTAAAACTGCATTTTGTGTTCAATTATGTTATCTTTGACTAATAGTTAATGGTTTTTGATGAGCAGAAACATTTAAGTGTGACAAACATGCAAAAGAATAAGAAATCAGGAAGGGGGCAAATAGTTTTTCACATCACTGTATAGCTGCTTCCTGCTCATGTCAATACATTTGCATCCACCAATTATTTAAGGATGGTCATACTTATAGCGATTTTCCGATCGATCGGCCATCTGATTCCATAATCATCAAATCGGTTGCTCATCACAAGCACGCCTAATCAATTATTTGATCAATTTCAGCCCCAAATAGGTTGAACATATTAATCGGACATGCTGGGTTATCTCGGACTAGTGTCGTCGATGGGGTGTTCGGTGGTAATGGTGTGCGACATTGGGATGAGTGACTAATGCGTCTGAACCTCATCGCTGTCCCCCTTGATGTTAAAGGGAACCTAAACTGAGAAGGATATGGATTTTAATATACCGGTACCTGACTATCCTGCTGACCCTGTGTCTCTAATACTTTCAGCCACAGCCCCTGAACAAGCATGCATATCGGGTGCTTTGACTGAAGTCAGACTGGATTAGCTACATGCTTGGTTCAGGTGTGTGATTCAGCCACTACTGCAGCCAACAAGATCAGCAGGACTGCCAGGCAACTGATATTGTTTAAAAGGAAACCTCCATACCCCTCTCAGTTAAGGTTCCTTTTAATGTGCCTTCCTGCCCATGCATTTATACTGTTGCCTCTCTGCGGTGCCCATACCATCTGCAGTTTCCACGCCCCACTCACTGCTGGCGTATAACGCATGGCTTGTGTGTGAAGACGCATGTGTCATGCTATTCATGGGCAGCGAGTGGGGCACAAAAGATGGACAGGTAAATAGTTTTATTGCACAAGCAGGAGAGCACATTTACATTAAGGGGATGTGGCCACACAAAGCTGATTCCCAAGAGCTTTTTCCCTGTAACTTGCCAAAATGTGTCAAGCAAGGGTCTAGTATACAGTGCAGGAGAATATTAATGTGTATGCAAGTCAGTTCTGTTCACAGCATGTTTTGTATTGACGTGTATAACCATCAGGTTTTCTTTCCTCACTTTGGCTTCTTTGCATGGTTTACTATCAGCCTATCAGCCTGATTGCTATTACAATTTGTTTTGTTTGCCTTTGGTGGTTTAGTTGTACTGCTAAACAAAACCAAAAAGTGTCATGCTAGGTACACACCATACAATTTTGTGTTAGATCTTTCAACAGTTTATTTCTGACATGTCCGATCTTATTTTCGATCGTTTTTCTGATCGATTTCTCATAGAAGTGAATGGAAATGGATAAGAAAAGATAAAATTGATCAGAAAATCAAATCTGAAATCGATCGGACGGAAAATTGACCGAAAAGACACATAGGCCTCAATTCACGGAGCATTATCAAACGTTTATCAAACACTTTATCAAACGTTTGATAATTTACCTCATGGGTAAAATGTCATTTTGAATTTACTAAGGTGTTATATATTTGTTGAACGTTTTATCGGTAAAACGTTCGATTAAATATATAACACCTTAGTGAATTTAAAATGAGATTTTACCCATGAGGTAAATTATCAAACGTTTGATAAACGTTTGATAATGCTCCGTGAATTGATGCCATTGTGTGTACCCAGCATCAGTACTATATAAACATGTAGTAGTAATGATTCTAATCCTTTTGTTTTTAGACCCAGCAGGTTCCCCGTATTAAACTGATTTAGGGGGATTTATCAGCAGCCTTACATGATCCTGTTCCTGTCTTGGCATTGTTATGGACACCAGGAAGTGACATCAGAGGGGGTGTGCCCACACTATTTTAATGCAGAACAGGAGACACAACCAAGAAATCATTAGACACCAGTAAAGGGCATCTTGGTAAGTTAGGTTTCCTATAATCTGATATACTGTTTTGTTTTTTTTAAGTGAACCGGAGGTGAGTGATATAGAGGCTGCCATATTTATTTCCTTTTAAACAATACCAGTTGCCTGGCAGCCCTGCTGATCTAATTGGCTGCAGTAGTCTCCGAATTACACCAGAAACAAGCATGCAGTTAATTTTGTCAGATCTGACAGTAATGTCAGAAACACCTGATCTGCTGCATGCTTGTTCAGGGTCTAGGGCTGAAAGTATTCTAGGCAGAGGATCAGCAGGTCTGCTAGGCAACTAGTATTGCTTAAAAGGAAATACATATGGCAGCCTCCATATCACTCTTACCTTGGTTCTCGTTAAAAGGAGCCCAAGGTGAGAAACATGGAGGCTGTTATGTTTATTTCCTTTTAAACAATGCCAGTTGACTGGCAGTCCTGCTGATTTCTTTGACTGCAGTAGTGTCTGAATCAAGCGCCTGAAACAAGCATGCAGCAAATCTTGTTAAATGTTTGTCAAAAATATCCAATCTGCGTTCTGCCTTTTAAGAAACCCCAAACTCAGTTTTTCATTTCTTTCTTTATCCTATTTTTTTTATATTTTTAAGTGATTGTTGGTAAGAGATCGGCCTGGCAGAATGACGTCCATCATAAAGCTGACGACGCTCTCTGGGGCGCAGGAGGAGTCGGCGCTCTGCTATCTGCTGCAGGTCGATGAGTTCCGATTTCTCCTCGACTGCGGATGGGATGAAACGTTTTCCATGGATATCATTGAAGCCATCAAAAAGTACGTCTGTCAGCGTAGCAACCTTCTGCCGCACAATTATCAGATAGACGGATTGTGGATTTGCTTGTCTCTTCATTGTTAATGTTAAAAGAGAACCTGTAACTTCCAAAAGTGCCCCTGGGGGTACTTTTCTCAGGAGGGTGAAGTCTCTGGATCCTATCAAGGCTTCCCCAGTCGTCCCCCGCCTCACGGTGGCAGCGCTAGAGGTCCCCGAACGCCGGGGATGTAAATATTTACCACTCCAGCACCGGTGCAGTACCGGCTCCGTCTAAGGTGGAAACAGCGATCCCAATTGGGCCCGCTCTACTGCGCAGTGTAGTGACTCCCGATGGAGCTCGGCTATTTCTGCCTTAGCCCATCGGGGAGCCGTTACTGCACTGGGGCCGGGGAAGGTAAATATTGCAGGCGCTACTATGCCTGTGCCACAGCACGACAATTTGTCCACGGGGGGAGGGAGAGGGGGGTCCAGCGCTGCCACCATGGAATGGAGGAGGACAGAGGAAGCCTCGGTAGGATCCAGAGATATCCCCCTTCCGAGGTAAGTACCCCCAGGGGCACTTTTTGAAGCTACAGGTGCTCATTAAAGTGAAGCCTTCTAGGTACTTTTGATTGAAACCCATGCAGAATCAAAAGTGTAATTACAAATTGTTGCATGCACAAATACCTGCCCCCCCCCATGCTCAGAGGAGCTCACAATCTAATCCCTACTCAAGTCCTAGTCTAATGTCCTACCATATTATGTGTTTATATAGCTGTGACATCTTCTGCAGCACTTTACAGAGTACATAGTCATGTCACTGACTGTCCTCAGAGGAGCTCACAATATAATCCGTACCATAGTCATATGTCCTATAATATTATATAAAATTATTATTATGTATTTATATAGCACTGACATGTTCTGCAGCACTTTACAGCGTACATAGTGTTGTCACTGATTTTCCTCAGAGGAGAACACAATCTAATCCTTCCAGAGGCATAGTGTAATGTCTTAGGCCCCGTTCACACTTGCGTTTTTGCCAAAAACGGAACTGATGTCCGGATCCGTTCCGTGCGCATCCGGACCGGATCCGTACGGGTGCACTCCGGATCCGTTCCGTTTGCATCCGGATTTTCATCAGTAGGTGATCAGGTTGATATCCGGATCCGTTTTTAAAGAGTTACAGACTATATAAATTCTTGGGGTCTGGGAGGTCTGCAGAAGGCCTGGGGTCATTGTTGGAGACAGCCTGACATGTGGAGACCATCCTTTGATGTAGAGACTGCAGTTTGGACCATGGATCCAGTGCTTTTGTACTCATTTTACCTGGGAATTGTCTCCTTTTTGATATTTACCTATACTATGTGGGAAGAAGGCGTGCTCCTCGCAGGAGATGGTGGGTGCACCAGGCAGGTAGCTGCTGCAGCTATAGAATCAGGACCTCGGGTGTGTAGGGCCTCACCTCTTCCTCCGACATGCTGCCAAATATCTCCAGCCACAAGTCACTGCTGCTCCACTCCTCAAACGCTGGGCCCATGAAAACGCATAGGAAGTGGGTAGAACAGATTTTATAGCCAGTGTGTTGCCTCCTTTCCGTTTCTCATTGGTTTCAGCTGTGCGGATGGTGGTCAGGATCCGGTCCGGGTGCGGCGGCCAGATCCTCCGTACGTGAAAAATAGAGCAAGTTGGAAGAGTGTCCGGGATCCGGTCCGCGTGGAACGGACGAGTATGTGCGCATCCATAGACTATCATGGGATTACCAAACGTCCGTTCCGTTTGTACAGTATATGTTCCGGATCCGGTCCGGAAAATCCGGACTGCTAACGCAAATGTGAACCCTGCCTTAGCTTATTATTATTATTATTATATATTTATAATGTAGCACTGACATCTTCTGCAGCACATTACAGAGTACATAGTCATGTTACTGCCTGTCCTCAGAGGAGCTCACAATCTAATCCTACCATAGTCATAGTCTAACGTCCTACCATATTATTATATAATTATATAGCACGGGCATCTTCTGCAGCACTGTACAGAGTACATAGTCCTGTCACTGACTGTCCTCAGAGGAGCTCGTAATCTAATCCTACCATAATCTTATATGTCCGCTATAGTCTAGGGCTAATTTTTAGGGAGAACCCAATTGTTTTATACCCATACAGACTCAAGGAGAACATACAAACTTTGTGCTGTTAGTTCTTTGGTTGAGACTTAAACCAGGGACCCATCGCTGCAAGGCGAGTGTATTAACCACCATGCCATCCTGTTTGAGAAATATCCCTTTGAAGATGCTGAGGATTTTACTGTCTTCTGTTTTTAGATACGTCCATCAGGTGGATGCGGTGCTCCTCTCCCACCCAGATCCTCTGCACCTCGGAGCCCTTCCTTATGCTGTGGGCAAGCTGGGGCTAAACTGCGCAATATACGCCACCATCCCCGTCTATAAGATGGGACAGATGTTCATGTACGACCTCTACCAGGTTTGTATTTTTTCTTTTTCTTGTGTTTCTGTAACATCAGGTGTTGCTGCTTCCACAAGAGTTTAGATATCTGTTTGTTTTCGTGTTTCAGTCTCGACACAACACAGAGGATTTCAACCTGTACACACTGGATGATGTGGATTCGGCCTTCGATAAAATCCAGCAGCTGAAGTTCTCTCAAATTGTCCACTTAAAAGGTAGGCAAAAAAAAATAAATCCTAAAAAGTACTTTGTGAAGCTGTCACTGGTAACTTCCTTCTAAAGCCTTGTACACCCCTTCAAGGATACCCGAACTGACGTGTTACATGATGAGATAGACATGTGTATGTACAGTGCCTAGCTCACAAATAACTATGCTGTGTTCCTTTTATTCTTTCTCTGCCTGAAAGAGTTAAATATCAGGTATGTAAGTGGCTGACTCAGTCCTGACTCAGATAGGAAGTGACTACAGTGTGACCCTCACTGATAAGAAACTCCAACTATAAAACCCTTTCCTAGCAGAAAATGGCTTCTGGGAGCAAGAAGGAGGTAAAAAGGGGAATTTCTTATCAGTGAGGGTCACACTGTAGTCACTTCCTGTCTGAGTCAGAACTGAGTCAGCCACTTACATACCTGATATTTAACTCTTTCAGGCAGAGAAAGAATAAAAGGAACACAGCATAGTTATTTGTGTGCCTGGCACTGTACATACACATGTCTATCTCATCATGTCACATGTCAGTTTGGGTATCCTTTCAGTTTTGATTGGCCAATTTAACACCTGCATGTAGTATGAGAGCCATCAGATTTTGTAGGTAAAGTGTACATGAGATTTAATAAAACATAAGCATTTATACTTACCTGGTGCTTCCTTCATTCCCCTGTAGGCCGTGGGCTCCATTGCTGTCCCCCCGGGCCAAGACATATCATAAATACACCAAGACAAGATACTTCATCTCCTGGTGTATTTATTTAATTACTAAAGAATTGAGAATCTACAACCAAAATTATTTCCCCAGTCCTCACTGATGAAATGTAGCTCAGATGATCACACCTGAGTGAGAGGCTGCAGTACGGCATTTTACAACTCAGCCAGCTACACCCTTATTCTGCCTATTGCACTGTTTAAACTGCACAGAATTAAGAGTGGCTTTAAAGCGGGATTGTCAGCCACTAACTCGCATTCCATTTACACACTGCTCTGTGTTTATTATGTAGACTACATGCAGTCTGCATTGCAAGCATTCTAATATAACCATAAATGTATCTGCTGTAATGAATCTTCTCTCAGCCAGCTTGGCTCTATTCTGGTACATTGCCGGGGAGAGGGAAGCTTGTTATCTACCCTCCCACATTATTGCTTCTCACTGATTGGCTGAGGACAGTTCAGTGGGAAGCTGAGAAGAGAAATACACCTCACCCCTCTGCAGAAGCTGCTGAAATACGATCTATGCTGTGCTTACATGTGTTTACAAAGCAAGCTAAATATGACAGTGGAGTTTCTAGGAGAAAAAAAATTGTGAGGGAGGAAATGACACCAGAGTTGGCTTCAGTCAGAGGCAGTAAAGATGAAAAATGCCTGTATTTAATATATAAAATTCACTGAAATGAAAACATGGACAGTACAATATGTAAGTAGAATAATTTTATCTACTTATGTATGTGTTTTTTTTCCTGGGGTAAGTGTGGCTGTCCCTGCTGCTTTAAAGGACCACTATCGTGTAAATTGTAAAATACATGTAAACACATACGCATATGAAGTACAATTTCTTCCAGAGTAAAATAAACTATAAATTACTTTTCCACTATGTTTACTACAGTAGTTGAAAGCTGACCGATCTGACAGGTTTTTGAGTAGTCCATCGCTTAATGGGGGACTTTCAGTATTTAATTCTTCACAAAAGGACTCCCAGGAAAGGATCTATACAAAGATGTCGGCTGCCTCCCCACCTGTTTGCGCACTATTTTGTTCACTAAGTGCTTTTGAATATGAAGAAAGCCCTGAGAATCCTCCATGAGAAGATGGGCTAGTCCAAAACCTGTCAGTTCTGTTAGATTTCTACTAACTACTGTGACAGCAACATAGGAGAAAAGTAATTTATAGCATTTCTGTTAGAAATGTACTTTTTATTTGTGTTTTCATTCATTTTAAATTTTACAATTTTTTTTTTGCAATAGTGGTCCCTTTAACCACTTCAGCCTGCAGGTATTTTTCACCTTATGCATCAGAGCAATTTGCACCTCCCATTCATTCCCCAATAACTTTATCACTAATTATCACAACAAATTGATCTATATCTTTTTTTCTGCCACCAATTCGGTGTTCTTTGGGAGATACATTTTGCTAAGAATTATTTTTTTCTACATGCATTTTCACAGGAATATTAAGAATAAAAAATTCATTATTTCTCAGTTTTCAGCCATTATAGCTTTAAAATAATACATGATATCATGTTAAAACCCACGTATTTTATGTGCCCATTTCTCCCGGGTTATTATGACATTTAAATTATGTCCCTATCACAATGTATGGCGCCAATATTTTATTTGGAAATAAAGGTGCATTTTTTTCAGTTTTGCGTCCATCACTATTTACAAGCTTATCATTTTAAAAAAATGTTCGTAATATACCCTCTTGACATGCATATTAAAGTTTAGACCCTTAGGTAACTATTTATGTTTTTTTTTTTTTTCCATTAAACATTTTATTTGGGTAATTTTTGGTGTGGCAGGTAATCAGTTAATTTTAAATGTAATGGCGTGTGTTTATTTCATTACAAAATGTACGTAGATGTAGTTTTACTATTTGGCCACTATCAAAACATTTTTTTTTTAGTCCTGGAAGCGAGCCCTCTCACTTCCAGGAAGCATAAGGAGGATGGGAAAGGAGGGCGGCTTCTGATAAGAAGCCGTCTGTCTTTCTACCAGGGACTTAGATCAATGAATGGGAACTGTGTTCCCATTCATTGATCTCCGGGCTAACGGGGGGCGACACAGGAGCGCGCAGCAGCGCAACAGCAGCCGCCTGGACGTGACAATCACGTCCAGGCGGCATAAATGGTTAGAGACACTGAAGTAAGTTACCTAAGAGGATGGATGGCTCTGAATAGCATAGAGTCTTCCTGATCCTCTGTCTGGCTCATTCCTCTGCTGTCAGCCTGAAAAGCTGTGCGACCTGCTGGGTTTAATAGTTCTTTGGAATGAGAAAATCACTACGGTGCCTGTCTGGACTCGCACACCCGCAGTAATGATGTACCTGTCCTTGGAACTACTCTGACAGCTTTATCAACTGACGGCGCAGGAGCGATGGGCTGGACTGGGAACGTGAAAGGCTCCATGCTATCCGGTTAAAGAGATTCTGAAGCCTTTTAAAAATCCTCTTTTTATTATACATTTATGTCAAGCTGTATCAGCCTAGCTAAAACGCCGCATTCCTGCGGCAGAATGAAGGCGTTTTAGCTAGGCTGATACTGCTTGACATAAATGTATATTTAAAAAGAGGATTTTTAAAAGGCTTCAGAGTCTCTCTAAGATAAAGTGTGGTCAGTGCGGCACTCACTATGGTTAAAGGTGAACGAGATAAGTTGTAAGCGATCTCACCGTGTATAGGCGCCGTCTCCGTTCTTTACTGAAGTGGCTCATTGCTGTGCTCCAGCCTTGTGGGTAGAAGGAAGGTAGAGAATGCAATACACAGAAGCAGAATACGGGCTCCATCCAATGCACAATAATAATTTATCGTAGTGTCAGTCCAGCAAAATCCAGCTCAACCTGACGGTTGTACAGTTACCAACAGTGGCATGTGCTTGGATCACTGGGCCTTTAAAACCATTGCGGAGGTGTGCGGTGGGGCACTAGAATGACAGACGACAGCCGGCTCACGTCTCTACGGACGCTTGGTCTCGCTTGGTCTCTATGCTCACTAGCGCACGGAAGGGGTTGTTCCGGGTGTCTGGAACCACCCCCTTGCACCTAGACCGGAAGTGCCTCCGGAATCTGAGCAGCGGCAGCCACTGAATGTAATAGTGCAGCTGCCGCTTGCTCATGTGTGTGCGCAGTAGGGGGGCCCGGGGCCCGTTAGCCGTGTGGGGGGGGAGCGCTGTCACCCTCCCTATTGAGGGACCCCCCCAGCCAGATATGCTGCTTCTTCCCCGCAGCCCCGCAGTCTCCCGGAGGCAGATCAGGGCTACGGCAAGATGGCTGCCGAAGCCCTGCTCTGGAGACTGTGTCTCCAGTACAGGGCTTCGGGAGCCATCTTGCCGTAGCCCTGCACTCTGCCTGTCAGCGCGGGAGATGTGCTGCAGTAGGATCATCGGGGAGCTGCGAGCCAGATGCCGGGAGAGGAGAAGACTTCTGTCAGGTAAGTGATTTGTTTTTTTTTTCACAGGTGCATTTTTTTTCTAGTTTCTGCTGCCCACATTACGATTTTCAGGTGTCTGCTGCCCACATTACGATTTTCAGGTGTCTGCTGCCCACATTGCGATTTTCAGGTGTCTGCTGCCCACATTACGATTTTCAGGTGTCTGCTGCCCACATTACTATTTTCTGGTGTCTGCTGCCCACATTGCGATTTTCTGGTGTCTGCTGCCCACATTACGATTTTCTGGTGTCTGCTGCCCACATTACGATTTTCTGGTGTCTGCTGCCCACATTACGATTTTCAGGTGTCTGCTGCCCACATTATGATTTTCAGGTGTCTGCTGCCCACATTGCGATTTTCAGGTGTCTGCTGCCCACATTACGATTTTCAGGTGTCTGCTGCCCACATTGCGATTTTCAGGTGTCTGCTGCCCACATTACGATTTTCAGGTGTCTGCTGCCCACATTACGATTTTCTCGTCACTGCTGCCCACATTGCGATTTTCTGGTGTCTGCTGCCCACATTACGATTTTCAGGTGTCTGCTGCCCACATTGCGATTTTCTGGTCACTGCTGCCCACATTGCGATTTTTAGTTGTCTGCTGCCCACATTATGATTTTCAGGTGTCTGCTGCCCACATTGCGATTTTCAGGTGTCTGCTGCCCACATTGCGATTTTCAGGTGTCTGCTGCCCACATTACGATTTTCAGGTGACTGCTGCCCACATTACGATTTTCTGGTCACTGCTGCCCACATTGCGATTTTCAGGTGTCTGCTGCCCACATTACGATTTTCATGTGACTGCTGCCCACATTACGATTTTCTGGTCACTGCTGCCCACACTACGATTTTCTGGTCACTGCTGCCCACATTGCGATTTTCAGGTGTCTGCTGCCCACATTACGATTTTCAGGTGACTGCTGCCCACATTGCGATTTTCAGGTGTCTGCTGCCCACATTGCGATTTTCAGGTGTCTGCTGCCCACATTGCGATTTTCAGGTGTCTGCTGCCCACATTACGATTTTCTGGTCACTGCTGCCCACACATTGCGATTTTTCTGGTGCCTGCTGCCCACATTGTGATTTTCTGGTGACTGCTGCCCACATTGTGATTTTCTGGTGACTGCTGCCCACTTTACGATTATTTTCTGATGGCTGCTGCCCACATTACGATTATATATATATACACTGGCTGTATGCAGGGGGAACTGGCTATATACACTGGCTATATGCAGGGGGATCTGGCTATATACACTGGCTATATGCAGGGGGAGGCATCTGGCTGCATACAGTGGGTATATGGGTATATACAGGGGGGGATCTCTGGCTATATATACAGGGGATCTGACTATATACACTGGCCATATATACAAGGGGGATCTGGCGAAATACAAGGGGGAATGTACTGAACGGGGAGTTATCTGGCTATATACTATAAATGGGGATCATATGGTTACTTATCCTAACTGGGGGGGGCCTCATCTGGCTACCTGTGTGAAAAATGGGGGTCATCTGGTCACCTATACTAAAGAGGGGTGGGGTAATTTCGTTATCCATAATAAAGGGGGGTTATCTGGCTACTTAATCACTGCCACATTATATATATTTTGGCGAAACACTACTGCATCATGTGTATTTTGTAGGGAAACACTGCGCATTGTGTGTATTTTGTGGAGAAATGCTGTGCATCATGTGGATTTTGTGGGCAAACGCATGCGCGGTAGTGTGCGGCTTGCCAAAAGAGACCTATCAGGAACCCCCCCCCTTGAAAATCCTGGATTTGCCCCTGTAGCTATACAGAGCAGTCCCACTACTCAGAGGGAACCTGAGATGTACATACAAAGAAGATATAAACAAACCTGGGACTTCCTCCAGCCCCCTCCAACCTGATTGCTCCCTCGTCGCCCTCAGTCGCCGCCTGGTTCATCCCAGCTGGCACTGGTAAGTTGTCCGGTCAGTGCAGACGCAGTACTGTGCAGGTGCTGAACGCCTGACTTACCGGGGCCATTTGCGGATAAACAAACTGGCGTCTGAGCACGATGAGGGAGCTATCAGGCTGGAGAAAGCCCCAGGTATGTATGTATGTTTTTTTGTATGCCCATCTCAGGTACACTTTAGGCAAGTATCAGACATGAAGTGAGTTCTTCCTGAGCATGTCACAGCTGTCAGTGAAGGGAAAGTTACATAGACAGGCCTTCTAATGCTCTCCCAGCTAATAGGCAGCAGATTATTCTCAGTGTAATTTTTGGGGGTCTGATAATTTGTAGATCTGTTCCCTAACCTCTCTTGGCTTCAAAAACTTACCTTCAAAAACTAACTTCGAGAGGAAGGATTTTAATGAGTTGTACTTGGAGATTTTTTTTTAACAATTTTTGGATTTACTGAATCTCATCTGTAATAACATTGGTGCACATTGTGTTTTGTAGGAAAAGGTCATGGTCTTTCCATCACCCCATTACCGGCGGGCCACATGATTGGGGGCACCATATGGAAAATAGTGAAGGACGGAGAGGAAGAGATTATCTACGCTGTCGATTTTAACCACAAGAGGGAGATGTAAGTCCGGCCTGTCGCATGTACACATTTTTATGATCGTCTTAAAGGAAACCAGAGATGGACGCTTTTTTACTATAACGCCACGCAAAACACAGTTCATCAGAAAAGCTTATTATTTAGTGGGTTTTGTGCAAAATGAAATCACCATTTCTAAAAACCTCTTATGACTAAAAAAAATAGAAATAAAAGTTTTTTTCAATATACCCATACATGAGCAGCTCCTCCCATCTCATCACAGCTCTCTGTGATGCTGCAGTATACAGAAGGGGGAAAGCAGAGCCACAAGGGGGCAGGCTTGGACTTGAAAATACATCAGAGAAGACAGACTCAGCTATAATGATTCCTGAGAAAAGCCAGACTGAATGCTCAGTCAAGGATTTTATCAGGGCTGTTTAGAAGCAGGCTGAGCAGTGAAGGATGAAACAGAGAGTAGGTGTTTTCTCTAATGTTCCCACTGATATATATGATAAAATACAGGAGGGTGCTTCGTCTCTGGTTCACTTTAAAAATCGTACCGAGAACTATGGTAGGGATTCGATTGTGAGCCCCTCTGAGGGACAGTTAGTGACAAGACAATATACTCTGTACAGCGCTGCGGAAGATGTCGGCGTTATGTAATACTAAAATAAATAAGAAATACATTTCTTCCAGTGTGAGACGAGCAATAAATTGCTTTTCTCCTGTGATGCTGTCACTTACAGTAGGTAGTAGAAATCTGACTGAACTGACAGGTTTTGGACCAGCCATCTCCTCTCGGGGGATTCTCAGCATGGCCTTTATTCTTTATCAAGGCACTCCCTGGAAAGGATTCATACAAATATGCTAGCCAGCCTTCCTGCCCGCTGCATACGTTTTTGGCATTTAGATGGAGCAACTGCCATTCACTTAGTGCATTTGAAAATAGAGACCCCTCCCCCCCACCCCAATAGTAGTCCTTTAACATGTACAAGTGATCCGTGTTGCCTGTAATGCAGAACGCAGCAATATGGAAATGTTGGGTTGCACATGAGCGCTTTAGTGTTTCAGATTGTTGCTCCCTTCCCTTCTCACCACACTGTGTTCTGATTGGTTGTGGGTGTTGTTTTCTTTTGCAGACATCTGAATGGGTGCTCCCTGGAGGTGATCAGCCGTCCGTCTCTGCTCATCACAGATTGCTTCAACGCCACTTATGTCCAGCCCAGGAGGAAGCAGAGAGATGAACAGCTGCTGAGTATGTCCTGGTCGCTCCTGTGTCTCGTCTGCCTGCTTCTGTCTGCAGCTCTGATTGGTAGCCTGTTCTGCTTGCAGCTCTGATTGGTAGCCTCTTCTGCTTGCAGCTCTGATTGGTAGCCTCTTCTGCTTGCAGCTCTGATTGGTAGCCTCTTCTGCTTGCAGCTCTGATTGGTAGCCTCTTCTGCTTGCAGCTCTGATTGGTAGCCTCTTCTGCTTGCAGCTCTGATTGGTAGCCTCTTCTGCTTGCAGCTCTGATTGGTAGCCTCTTCTGCTTGCAGCTCTGATTGGTAGCCTTTTCTGCCTGCTTCTGTCTGTAGCTCTGATTGGTAGCCTGGTCGCCTGCTTCTGTCTGTAGCTCTGATTGGTAGCCTCTTCTGACATGCTTCTGTCTGCAGCTCTGATTGGTAGCCTCGTTTGCCTGCTTCTGTCTGTAGCTCTGATTGGTAGCCTCTTCTGACATGCTTCTGTCTGCAGCTCTGATTGGTAGCCTCTTCCGCCTGCTTCTGTCTGCAGCTCTGATTGGTAGCCTCCCCTGCCTGCAGCTCTGATTGGTAGCCTCCTCTGCCCTGCAGCTCTGATTAGTAGCCTCGTCTGCCTGCAGCTCTGATTGGTAGCCTCATCTGCCTGCAGCTCTGATTGGTAGCCTCGTCTGCCTGCAGCTCTGATTAGTAGCCTCGTCTGCCTGCAGCTCTGATTGGTAGCCTCATCTGCCTGCAGCTCTGATTGGTAGCCTCGTCTGCCTGCAGCTCTGATTGGTAGCCTCGTCTGCCTGCTTCTGTCTGCAGCTCTGATTGGTAGCCTGGTCGCCTGCTTCTGTCTGCAGCTCTGATTGGTAGCCTGGTCGCCTGCTTCTGTCTGCAGCTCTGATTGGTAGCCTCTTCTGCTTGCAGCTCTGATTGATTGGTAGCCTCTTCTGCCTTCTTCTGCTTGCAGCTCTGATTGGTAGCCTCGTTTTCCTGCTTCTGTCTGCAGCTCTGATTGGTAGCCTCTTCTGCCTGCTTCTGTCTGTAGCTCTGATTGGTAGCCTCTTCTGCCTGCTTCTGTCTGCAGCTCTGATTGGTAGCCTGGTCGCCTGCTTCTGTCTGCAGCTCTGATTGGTAGCCTCGTTTGCCTGCTTCTGTCTGCAGCTCTGATTGGTAGCCTCTTCTGCTTGCAGCTCTGATTGGTAGCCTCTTCTGCTTGCAGCTCTGATTGGTAGCCTCTTCTGCTTGCAGCTCTGATTGGTAGCCTCTTCTGCCTGCTTCTGTCTGCAGCTCTGATTGGTAGCCTCTTCTGTCTGCAGCTCTGATTGGTAGCCTGGTCGCCTGCTTGTGTCTGCAGCTCTTATTGGTAGCTTGGTCGTCTGCCTGCTTCTGTCTGCCGCTCTGATTGGTAGCCTCGTCTGCCTGCTTCTGTCTACAGCTCTGATTGAAAGCCTGGTCGCCTGCTTCTGTCTGCAGCTCTGATTGGTAGCCTCTTCTGCCTGCTTCTGTCTACAGCTCTGATTGGTAGCCTCTTCTGTCTGCAGCTCTGATTGGTAGCTTGGTCGCCTGCTTCTGTCTGCAGCTCTGATTGTTTTTTTCTCGGTGAAGGAGCAGCTCCATGCTAATGCGTAAGCGTGGCCATCCATAAGCCTGCACAGTGTGACCACGCTTGTACTTGGAGGGAGGGTTGTGGCTGGCAGGACATTGGGGTAGCCTTGTGTGCAGTGTGACCACGCTTTTACATGGGGGGAGGGGTTCATGGACATTGGGGTAGCCTTGTGTGCAGTGTGACCACGCTTGTACATGGAGGGAGGGGTTCATGGACATTGGGGTAGCCTTGTGTGCAGTGTGACCACGCTTTCACATGGAGGGAGGGTTGTGGCTGGCAGTGGAGGGGTTCATGGACATCGGGGGTAGCCTTGTGTGCAGTGTGTCCACGCTTGTACATGGAGGGGTTCATGGACATCTGGGTAGCCTTTCTGTGCAGTGTGACCACACTTGCACATGGAGGGAGGGTTGTGGCTGGCAGTGGAGGGGTTCATGGACATTGGGGTAGCCTTGTGTGCAGTGTGACCACGCTTTCACATGGAGGGAGGGTTGTGGCTGGCAGTGGAGGGGTTCATGGACATCGGAGGTAGCCTTGTGTGCAGTGTGTCCACGCTTGTACATGGAGGGGTTCATGGACATCTGGGTAGCCTTGTGTGCAGTGTGACCACACTTGCACATGGAGGGAGGGTTGTGGCTGGCAGTGGAGGGGATCATGGTCGGGGGTAGCCTTGTGTGCAGTGTGACCACGCTTGTACATGGAGGGAGGGGTTCATGGACATCGGGGTAGCCTTGTGTGCAGTGTGACCACGCTTGTACATGGAGGGAGGGTTGTTGCTGGCAGGACATTGGTGTAGCCTTGTGTGCAGTGTGACCACGCTTGTACACGGAGGGGGGGTTGTGGCTGGCAGTGGAGGGGTTCATGGACATCGGTGTAGCCTTGTGTGCAGTGTGACCACGATTGTACATGGAGGGGAGGGTTGACAGACGTAACAGGGTTTTACTACATAGGACAAAGTTATACAAGGCAAACGGTACAAAATACAGGATCATGTGATTTTGGGCTGGTTAGGTAGGTCCAGTAATACAAGTACAAGGCAGTCATCGGTAAGGAGCACATTGATGAGCGTACACGATCAGAATACACTAGGGAAGGGAGGACCCTGCTAAAGGTTTACAATCTAAGGGGAGGGGACATGGACACAATAGGGGGGGCTGTAGAATTAGTAATCAGTAGAGAGTTACTGTGTGGTAGGGTTGGGTAGGCAGTCTTAAAGAGGTTTTGAGGGCTTGCTTGAATGTGTTGGAGGGGACAAGTCTGGGTGGTGGAAGGGAGTTCCAGAGGGTGGAGGCAGCTCATGAGAAGTCTTGCAGGCACGCATGGGAGTGGGAAATGCGCTGGACAGTTAGGCGAAGATCGTTGGAGGACCGGAGGGGCGGCTTGATGTATATACCTGTGAACAAGCTCCAAGATTTAGGTAGGGCAGGTTTTGTGCACAGATTTATAGGTCAGACATAGAATCTTGAAACTTATCCTGAATCGGATAGGGAGCCAGTGCAGGGACTTACAGAGGGGGATGTGGATGCCAAACTGTGAGAAGAATGGATGACAGCCGCGTTCATAACTGATTGAAGGGGTCAAAGCAGTTCAAGGGGAGGCCAGACAGAAGGGAGTTGCAGTAATCAACCATGCTATGCTCTCCTCTGTGCAGCCAATGTCCTGGAGACCCTGCGAGGGGACGGGAATGTGCTGATCGCGGTGGACACTGCAGGGCGTGTGCTGGAACTGGCGCAGCTGCTGGATCAGATCTGGAGGACCAAAGACGCCGGGCTCGGGGTGTACTCCCTGGCACTGCTGAACAACGTCAGCTACAATGTGGTGGAGTTCTCCAAGTCCCAGGTAAGTCCTGGACTGCATTCTGAGGACCAGAGGCCAGACCAGTTTCACTTGCCAATTCTAATACTTGACAATCTGTAGCATGTTGCTTTAATTGAAGAGGAACTACCAAAAGATGATTGTAGGAGGGGGGGAATCAATCATTGCAAAGTAAGAAGTTAAAAACCAGATGTTTGACATGTAATTCAATCTTGTTTGATCCATTGTGAGCCTGCAGGTCAACATCCTTACTGCTGGCAGACAAGAAAAATATAGCACCAACTGCCATTACATAGAAACACACCCACTAACAATGTGATACTGAGGCTTAAAGGTTGGGAGACGCTGCTTGCTTGTCAGCTGGAAAACAACCTAATTTCCCACAATACAAGTTTCACAGACAGGAAACTGTCAAGGCCAGGTCAATGACATCACACTGTGGGAGTGGTTTCCCCACAATATCAGCCATTCAGACCCCTCTGATGATCTAGTTGAGAAAATGTAAAGATTTCCTGTGGGAAAGGAGGTATCAGCTACTTATTGGGATAAAGTTCAGTCCTAGGCTAAAGTTCCTCATAACCAGTTAAAGGATACCCGAACTGACATGTGACATAAGATATACATGTGTATGTACAGTGGCTAGCACACAAATAACTAGGCTGTGTTCCTTTTTTTCTTTCTCTGCCTGAAAGAGTTAAATATCAGGTATGTAAGCTGCTGACTCAGTCCTGACTCAGACAGGAAGTGACTACAGTGTGACCCTCACTGATTAGAAATTTCCCTTTTTACCCCCTTTCTTGCTCCCAGAAGCCATTTTCTGCTAGGAAAGTGTTTTTATAGTTGGAATTTCTTATCAGTGAGTGTTTTATAGTTGGAATTTCTTTTTTTTATCCCTCCCCCCGAAAGCCAATCAGCGCGATCAGCTGTCATAGGCTTCAGCCTATGACAGCGGATCGCTTCCCTGCCGTACAGGAGGACAGCCGTGTCACACAGCGGCGCTGAACGGAGTAAATAGACGGAGGTCTCGCCGTCTAACAGTCTCCTGGCGGCGACCGTGGAGCTCCGCTATTGAAGCGGAGATGCGTGCTATCTCATGCAAAACCTCTCCCCAGGACTTCACGCCAATTGTCATGGAGCGGTCCTGGGGCTGTCGCCGCGCTCACGCCAATCGGCGTGGATCGGTCGGCAAGAGGTTAAGGGCTTCTCTGGTCTGCCATTGTTTCATAGTTTAGTAGATTGCAGAGCTTTGGGTTCGTTAAAACCAAACACTGGTCGATTTCAGCCATCGATCGATTCTATAGAATCGGAAATCGATTCAATCAATAAATTTGTGGCCGATTTTCAATGAATTTCAGACGATTTGATCTATCTGACAGGATGGAAAATCTAGGTTGATTTGCTGCTGGCAGCAGATCGATGGCCCACATAGAGTTGCATTGATTCTAAAGGTCCAATAATGCATTTAGATAGATTTACAATAGATTTCATTCTGAAATCTATTGGAAATCTGTTCCTAGTGTGTGGCACACATCAGATTCCTGTCAGATTCGACTTGACAGGCATGTGACAGAAATCTATCTGATGGTCGAATCTGCTGCAAATCTGCAAATCAAGTGTATGGCCACCTTTAGACCAGTGACCATATGAAGATCAGGGGGCTGCTGTATCACTAGGCATCCTGTCTCATACTATATTAACTGATTGGGGGGGGGGGAGGGGGACATGGAGTTTGTGACATCAGTCCAGCAATTATGTATGGCGCGACATCGGAATCCAAACACCCCTCCCAACCCACTGCTCATCAGTTACCATGGCAATGAGCAGACAACAGCAGAGACAGTAGAAATCCATAATAATAATAATGTTCCAACTGATTTGTCCACAAAGCTTGTGGATTTGTAAACAGCTTCCAGTCACATGACCACAAATCAAAATGGGGTGAACTGTTTTTTAATTAATACATAAGCGTTAGTATACATCCTCTTTATACCACCCTAGGTTCAAATAGGAGCCCGGAGCGTAGACTTTGTGACATGTGGCATTGTGTATATTAAAGGGACCTCAAGCAGAGAAATAAAAGGGAAATCTGAACTTACATAGGGCTTCCTCCAGCCCCCCATAGCATGCAAGGTCCCTCAACGTCCTCTGGGTCCCTTCCATGGTCCTGCTGGCTGCTCCTGTACATGCACGACTTTGGAGGAAGTCGCATGCACGGCCCATCCGCGGACCTGGCTCGATCATGCGCCCGTCATCCGTCAGTGTAAGTGGCCTGCGCATGCTTAGTACATTCCTTCAGGAACTGCGCAGGACGCTTATGGTGAAGGGCCCGTGATCGAGCCAGGTCCGCGTATGGGCCGCGCAAGCGCTGTCGCGCATGACTTCATCAAAAGTTGCACACGTAACGGGGCCGCCAGCGGGAACACTGAGGGGGCCTAGAGGACGCGGAGGGACCTTGCGGGCTTTGGGGGGGGCTAGAGGAAGCCCCAGGTAAGTTCAGATTTCCATTTGTCTGCTCGGGGTCCCTTTGAGGCAGTACCTCATGAAATAGAACATTTATTAGATGAGGATGTCAGTCTTCTTCAATAATCTCGTCTCCCTTCCTGTACAGGTGGAGTGGATGAGTGACAAGCTGATGAGGTGTTTCGAGGACAAGAGGAACAACCCCTTCCAGTTCCGTCACCTCTCCTTATGTCACGGCTTTGCAGACCTGGCCCGTGTCCCCAGTCCCAAGGTGGTGCTGGCCAGCCAGCCAGATCTGGAGTGTGGCTTCTCCAAAGAACTCTTCATCCAGTGGTGTCAAGATCCCAAAAATTCCATCATCCTCACCTACCGGACCAGCCCTGGGACTCTCGCCCGCGACCTCATCGATCACCCCAATGTGAAAATCGTAGATATAGAGGTAAGATGCAGAATTAAAGAGGAACTCCAGTGAAAATAATGTAATGAAAAAAAAGTGCTTACTTTTTATAATTATGTATGTATACATTTTTAGTCTGTTTGCCCATTGTAAAATCTTTCCTCTCCCTGATTTACATTCTGACATTTATCACATGGTGACATTTTTACTGCTGGCAGGTGATCTCAATGGAAGGAGATGCTGCTTGCTTTTTGGCAGTTGGAAACAGCTGTTATTTCTCATAATGCAACAAGGCATTATGGCGATGGTGATGTCAGCACCATGGTCCTGACATCACACTGTGGGAGCGCTTACGCCACAATATCAGCCATACAGAGCCCCCGATGATCAGTTTGTGAGAAGGAAAATAATTCTCATAGGAAAGGGTATCAGCTACTGATTGGGATGAAGTTCAATTGTTGGTTACGGTTTATCTGTAACAAGATAGTTGCTTACCATTGGGATCCTCCAGCGGCTTTCCCGTCTCCCTCCACCTCGCTGTCCCAGCACTGTGTCCTCCCAAAGCTCGCTGCGCTGTGCAGTATCACGGACCCGATCGGGCTAGTTCATGGTTTTCCGGAGGACACATAGCTGGAACGGGTGGAGGAGGACGGAGGATTCATCTTTCTCCCCACCTCTCCCTGTCTGTCGCCTCATTCTCCCCCACCTCTCTCTCTCCACTTCCTTCCTGTCGTTCTTCTTGTCCTTCTTCCCCACATCTTTTCCTGTCTGTCACCTCATTCTCCCCCACCTCTCTCTCCACTTCCTTCCTGTCGTTCTTCTTGTCTTTCTACCCCAACTTTCTCTTGTTTGCCATCTCTCTCTCTCCACACTCCAGACCCCCCCTCCACTCCAGACTTGGCACAATTCTTTCGGATCAATATAACCATAAAGGAAATGGCCTTGCATAGGTTTATTTGCCTCTGTCCTTTTACTTGTGAGTTTTTACGGGGTGGTTGTAGCCAGTATATTTCAGTTATGTTTGACCAAAGGGAGCTTCCGGTTTAAAAAGGAACCCGAGATGTGAATCCTATGAAAGCTGGCATATTTGTTTCCTTTTATACAATACCAGATGCCTGGTTGTCCTGCTGATCCTTCTAAATCACACACCTGAAATAAGAATGCAGCTAATCTTGTCAGATTTGTCAGACATCTGAACTGCTGCATGCTTGTTCAGGGTCTATGGATTAAAGTATTAATGGCATAGGATCAGCGGGACAGCCAGGCAATCTGCATTATTGAAAAGAAAACCAACATGTCAGCCTCCATATTTCTCTCATCTCAGCTTCTCTTTAATAAGTGTTTTGTTTTCTTTTAGCTTAAAAAGCGTGTTAAGTTGGAAGGAAAGGAGCTGGAGGAATATCTAGAAAAGGAAAAGATGAAGAAAGAGGCAGCCAAGAAACTGGAACAGTCCAAAGAGTGAGTATCTTGAGTTTCAGGAGCGTCCTCCCTGCAGCTGTAATTGGCTTACAATTCTCACCCTCCTCGCAGGGCGGACACGGACTCCAGCGACGAGAGTGACGCCGAAGAGGACGTCGACCAGCCCATCATTCACAAGACCAAACACGACCTGATGATGAAGAACGAGGGCAGCCGCAAAGGCAGCTTCTTCAAACAGGCCAAGAAGTCTTACCCCATGTTCCCCGCCCCCGAGGAGCGCATCAAATGGGATGAATACGGAGAGATCATAAAGTGAGACATTCACTCATTTATAATTTTATAAATGTTTTGCTTTAACGGACACCTAAAGTTAAAAGGATATATGGAGGTTTCCATATTTATTTCCTTTTAAACAATACCAGTTGCCTGGCAGTCCTGCTGATCTTTTAGGCATCAGTAGTGTCTGAATTCTACACCTGAAACTAGCATGTAGCTAATCCAATCAGGAACACCTGATCTGCTGCATGCTTGTTCAGGGTCTGTGGCTAAAAGTATTAGAGGCAGAGGAACAGCCCCCAGATCTCTCTCACTTCAGGTATACTTTAACACCTAGGTTCTCAACGTTTGGTACGCATACCCCAGGCGGTAGTTCTGAAGGTTCCAGGGGGTACTCAGGCTTGATATACTTAAAGAGGAACTTCAGCCTAAACAAACATACTTTTTATTAAAATATAATGTATAAAATTCCAAAATTCCACACTCCACACTCATACACACCACAACCACTCCAGTGTTCTCCCCAGGCTCTTTTAGCCGGGTGCTCCACCCGGCTAGATTTGGTGACCACCCGGCTGTCATCGGCTCACCACCTCACCTCCTCCTATGCTGTAAGCAGAGTTGCCCTGCATTTTCATCTCAACCCACCCGGCTACTATTTCATGCCACCCGGCTGGAAAAAAATTCTGGGGAGAACACTGCACTCAATATTGTTATAGGGCCCTTTAAATCAGCAGTGCTTTAATTGCCAACTAACTATAAGAAGTTCGGTAGGAATCACTTATCAATGCACAGAAGGGATCCAATTTGTGCTTAAACTTGTGAATAGATAGTTCTTATGTTTATAGATAACACATTTATTATGCAGAAGCGCTCATATCTGTGCATGAAGGGGATCCAATTTAAATTGTCCCGTTTTCATTGAGGAAAATTACAAACAGATCCTACTTATGTTGTCTCAGAGTGACAGGGTTCAGGTCTCTTATATAGGAGCTCTGTTAGTAATCACTTAGTATCCAGTACAACGATTCCTTGTATGTTTAATTCTTATATGTCAGTCTCTCATAGCCAGCTGCACTCACCACGGATTCTTTTCTGAAAACCGCTCTGATGCAAGTGCTTATTCTCTACGATCTCCGCGCTGCCTTCCACTGTTGGCGGTGTTCAGGCGGGGCCGCTCTAGTTGTCCACAGAGTCCCCTCGCTGTACTACTTTCAGACCTGAACCCTGTCACTCTGAGACAACATAAGTAGGATCTGTTTGTAATTTTCCTCAATGAAAACGGGACAATTTAAATTGGATCCCCTTCATGCACAGATATGAGCGCTTCTGCATAATAAATGTGTTATCTATAAACATAAGAACTATCTATTCACAAGTTTAAGCACAAATTGGATCCCATCTGTGCATTGATAAGTGATTCCTATCGAACTTATTATAGTTAGTTGGCAATTAAAGCACTGCTGATTTAAAGGGCCCTATAACAATATTGAGTGGTTGTGGTGTGTATGAGTGTGGAGTGTGGAATTTTATACATTATATTTTAATAAAATTTATTCTATAGAATACAGAATTAGCGCGAGTTGTGATTACATTATATTTTGTGGTATTACATTGAGAGAGGGTTGAAGGTATCCCTCTACAACACGCAGCTTGTGTAGGGTTACTGACCAGCGCCATAAAAATTGTATGTTTATTAAACAAACATACTGTCATTAAGTTACATTAGTTATGTTAATTAAAATAGATAGGTAATATAATCTCTTACCCACACTGTTTTAAAAGAACAGGCAAATGTTTGATTTCCTGATGGCAGCCATCTTTTTGGTTGAAAGGTGGTCACAGAGCATGAGACACAGTTCCAACTGTCCTGTGTGCTGATCACCCCTCCCAGTTGCTAGGCAACGTGAATAACAACATAGGAAATCCCATCATGCTCTGCACAGCATCAGGGAAAAAATGCCCGGGCAGTTTTCTTTGATGGGTAGAGCTTAGCTAAAAATGCAGCTAAAAATGATGCTTTGGTAAGAAAAACAAAGATCTGATGCTGTGCAACTGTTAAAGAAACACCAAGCCTTTTCATTTCTGCTGAGTAGATTTTTAGTCCGGAAAATGATAAATCTTATTTAAACAAAACCAAATTAGTGTTTTAGCTAATTAAAAGCAATAGTAAATGCTTGGAAATTGTATAGTACCAATTCTCATGTACTACGATTAAATATATATTTGTCAAGGTGTACTTGTGATAATGTTTACTATACTAGGGGGTACTTGGTGAGTACAGGGTTTTAAAAGGGGTACATACCAATAAAATGTTGAGAAACATTTTCTGTTTGTTTCTATAGTGTACTGGTTAAGGGCTCTGCCTCTGACACAGGAGACCAGGGTTCAAATCTTGGCTCTTCCTATTCAGTAAGCCAGTACCTATTCAGTAAGGAGACCTTGGGCAAGACTCCCTAACATGGCTACTATCTGCTGTGCTGGTAGCTGCCTCTTAAAGGGATACTGTAGGGGGGTCAGAGGAAAATGAGTTGAACTTACCCGGGGCTTCTAACGGTCCCCCGCAGACATCCTGTGTTGGCGCAGCCACTCACCGATGCTCCGGCCCCGCCTCCGGTTCACTTCTGGAATTTCAGACTTTAAAGTCTGAAAACCACTGCGCCTGCGTTGCCGTGTCCTCGATCCCGCTGATGTCATCAAGAGCGCACAGCGCAGGCCCAGTATGGTCTGTGTCTGTGCAGTACACTCCTGGTGACAGCGGGAGCGAGGACATGGGCGTGCAGGCGCAGTGGTTTTCTGACTTTAAAGTCAGAAATTCCAGAAGTGAACTGGAGGCGGGGCCGGAGCATCGGTAAGTGGCTGCGCCAACACAGGATGTCTGCGGGGGCCCATTAGAAGCCCCGGGTAAGTTCAGCTCATTTTCCCCCGACCCCCCTACAGTATCCCTTTAAGCACTTAGAATCCGACAGGAGAAAAGATCTATACAAATGTTAGAATTATTTAATTTATTTTTTTCTCTGCAAACTTAATTCATCTGCCAAGAACTGAGTCACCCAAAATGTCTGATTGATCAGCTTTCAATTGAACGTATCAGACCGGATGGGAAATGTAGGTCAATCTGGGGCGGGGCAGGGGGCGGTAGTCAATTGATAGGCCATAGCATAGCATTCCACTGGATCCATCAGTGCAATGCTGCAGTTCAATGGATTAGAAAATTAATGTGCTGTGTGTGGTAGAAATCGATTCCTTTCAGAATCCATCGGAATCGGAGAGGAATTGATCATTTTGCCACATTGGGCAATTTATAAGTGTATGGGCAGCTTTGCATTGAACCATTTTGATGTGTTATCGTAAGAGAACAGAGGCGCCAGCAGGATAAAAGGTAATAAAAGTTTTAAAATTTGCTGGGAGGCAGTGGTGGACTTACCTCCGGAAAGCAGACTCAAAATACTGTCTGAATTAAACAAATAAATTTATTATTGGTACCCCAAAAGATGCAACGCGTTTCACAGGCACAGCCCGCTTCATCTGGCAATAAGATAGGGGACAAACAGTAGCTCGTCAGTAGCACTAATAGCGCCTTCTTATTTATTCATTTTGATGTGTTACCCGCCTAGACTTTTAATACTGCAGTTAAAGGACCTTTGAAGTAATTTTCTTCTAAACAATACCACTTGCCTGGCAGTCTTGCTGTTCTTTCATACATCAGTAGTGCCTGAATCACACACCTGAAACAAGCATGCAGCTAATTCAGTCACATTTCAGTCAGAGCATCTGATCTGCTGCATCAGGGGCGCCTCTAGCCATTTTGTCACTCCAGGCAAGAAAGCCTGTGGCGCCCCCTACCAACCCCCCCCCCCCCCCCCCCCGGTGGCGGCCACTACGTCCCCCTCATCCGTACCCCAACCCCTCCCCCTCCCCCATGGGAAAATAATCAGAATGCGGCAGTGTTTCACCCAAAGATAATCGGAATGTGCCAGTGTTTCACCCGTATTGCAGCAGCATTTCACCAGAAAATAATCAGAATGTGGCAGTGTTTCACCAGAAATTACACATAGGCAGGGCTCCACTTTCATGAGGCACAAAGGGGGACAGAAGGAGGCACAGGGGTTCTGAATAAGGCACACAGAGTGACATAGGGAGGCACAGGGGGACAGAAGGAGGCATAAGAATCAGGAAGGACAGAAGGAGGCACAATGGGCAACAAAAGGAGGCACAATGGGGGACAGAATGAGACACAAAGGAGGACAGAATGAGCCACAGGACGATAGGAGGTATGCAAAGAGGCAGCGGGCGGTACAGGGGGACAGAAGAAGGCATGAGGGCCAGAAGGAGGCACAAAAAAAGGACAGAAAGAGGCACAAAGGGGGGCATAAGGAGGCACAAAGGGGGACAGATTAAGGCACAAAGGGGAACAAAAGGAGGCACAGGGGGACTAAAGGAGGCACACAGAGGGCAGAAAGGAGGCAAGATGGGGGACAGAAAAAGCACAAAGGACGCACAGGAAGACAGTAGGAGGCACAAAGGGGAACAGAAGAAGGCAGAGGGGGTGTAAGGAGGCACAGGGAGGCAGATGGGAACAGACAGCCACAGGGAGACAGAAGAAGGCACAAAGGGGCACAGAAGGAGGCACATGGAGACAGAATGAGGCACAAAGGGAGACAGATGGAGGCACATGAGGACAGAAGGAGGCAGAGTGGGACTGAAGGCGAAACGGGCAGAGGTAGCACAGGGGGGCAAAGAAAGGCATATGGAGGCACAGGGGGACAAAAGGAGGCAGAGGTGGCACAGGCACATGGAGACAGGACAAACGGGGTCAGACATGGCACAAGTGACTGTAGGAGGCACAAGGAGACAGGAGAAGACCAGAAGTTTGGAATCAGGATGATACCGTTTATTGAATAAGAGTAATCTTTCCGCTGTATAGCTTTCCTCGGGCTTCAATCCTGTTTGCTTACAGACTGATGGAACAGACAGCTATTTACATGCAACATCATGTATATCCCTGTCTGCCATAAATACATGTCATGCAGATGAATCTAAAGTCAAAATTAAAACAAAAAACATACCCAAGGAGAGGGAAGCCTCCTATAGAGTAGAGCCCTCCCAGTCCGCGCGGTCACCTGCAGGCTTCTCGGTTTAAATCTTCCGCCGCAGGAGACTTCAGCAGTCTTCAAAAGCACTCGGCCTTCTGAAGACAGTCGGCTCTGTAGTGCGCACACGACAGGCCTCTCACGTGTGCAGTACGGAGCAGCCTGTCTTCTGAAGCCCGAGTGGTTGCGAAGACTGCTGAAGACTGGCGGCTCTGTACTGCGCACACGACGGGCCTCTCACGTGTGCAGTACGGAGCAGCCTGTCTTCTGAAGCCCGAGTGCTTTCGAAGACTGCCGAAGCCCCACTGAAGCAGAAGACCGTAGCGGGGAAACACGGGGACCAGGAGGAGAACGGGAAAGCGATAGAAGACCCAGAGCCCTCCCGCTCCTTAGGTAAGTATATGTAGTATTATTTTTTAAATTGCGTTTCAGACTCCCTTTAAAATGAAATAATTATGTCAGCCATATATGTCTCATCTCAGGTTCCCTTTAAAGCAGTAGGATTAGCCATACTATGCCAGGGAAAGAAAACACGTATATAAGTAGATGAATACTTCATCTACTTACATAACACATGTATTATACTGTCCACGTTTTGATTTCAGTGAATGTTATATAGTAAATGAAGAGAATTCTGTTCCTGGTGGCAACCATGTCTTTTGCCCACAGTTTAGGCCAAATCCTGATGTCATTTCTGCCCTTTACTTTTTTTTTTCTTTTCTCCTCCAATCGCTGAGCCACCTCAGCCTTGCTTGTAAACACAAGTGAACAGGGGATCATGTTTCAGCTAGGCAGGGTAATAAAGGGAAGAGGAGGAATGTATTCTAGATAAAAAGAACCCCCAGCATGCAACTGAATGGCAGTGGCTATTAAAAGGCCAGTGATGCTAAGGAAATAACTACAAACCTTAACAGCAGGAAAAGTTTTGAATGCAGGATTAGCATCTTTATCACTTAATACACTCAGACCAGTTGCTGTTGAAATGTGATTTTTATGGTGACATTCCCGCTTAACCACTTCAGCCTTCAGTCGTTTTTCACCTTATGCAGCCGAGCAATTTTCCCCTCCCATTCATTCGCCAATAACTTTATCACTAATTATCACAACAAATTGATATATATCTTATTTTTTTGCCACCAATTAGGCTTTCTTCGGGTGGTGCATTTTGCTAAGAATTATTTTTTTCAGGATTTTAACAGGAATATTCAGGACAAAATGGAAAAAAAAACATTATTTCTCAGTTTTCTGCCATTATAGCTTTACAATAATACATTCTACCATAATTAAAACCCACACATTTTATTTGCCCATTTGTCCCGGTTATGACACCATTTCAATTATGTCCCTATCAAAATGTATGGTGCCAATATTTTATTTGGAAATAAAGGTGCATTTTTTTCAGTTTTGCGCCCATCACTATTTACAAGCTTATAATTTAAAAATATTAGTAATATACCCTCTTGACATGCATATTAAAAAGTTCAGACCCCTAGGTAACTTATTTTTTTTTTTTTAAATTGTAACTTTTTTATTTATTTTTTTTTTTAGTTAAAAAATGTATTTGGGTATTTTTTGGGTGTGGGAGGTAAACCGTTAATTTTAAATGTAATTTATTGTGTTTTGTATGAAAGAAAATTGTATGTGGATGTAGTTTTACTATTTGGCCACAAGATGGCCACATTCATTTTTTTAAACTCCATCCTGTAAGCGAGCACTCTCACTTACAGGAAGCATAAGGAGGACGTGATTTTTTTTTTTTTTTTTGTTCAGAAAGACCGCAGCTTCTCATAAGAAGCCGTCAGTCGTTCTACCGGGAATTTAGGTCAATGAATGGGAACTATGTTCCCATTCATTGATCTCCGGGCTAATTCATTGATCATGGGAACGCGCGGGCATGTGCGCGATCTTGCGCAGCAGCTCAAGCAGCAGGCTTTTGGACGTGACAGTCACGTCCAAAAGGCTAAAATGGTTAAAGGATTCGTGGGGCAAAGACTGCACCTTGCAGAGATTGATTTGGGCATCTTTGTAAAATATAAGGCAGAATTGACATGCATCCACAAACAGGCCTCTCTTCTATGAATGTGGACCTCCAGGCAAAATGAATCTGTTGTGATAGTGATCTTCTTGGAAGATGTGTGTTTTTTGAATACAACCCATGTGACCTGTTTCTGTCATACTTATAAGGCCTGAGGACTTCTTGGTTCCGGAACTCCAAGCAACAGAGGAAGAGAAGAGTAAGCTGGAGTCGGGTCTGACCAATGGGGAGGAGCCAATGGATCAGGATCTGTCAGATGTCCCTACAAAGTGTGTCTCCACAACTGAGCCCATGGAGATCAAGTGAGTGGCTCCGCCTCCAGCTTCCTCCCCCGCTGTTCTGACAGTTCCCTGCTGACTGTTTGCATCTAGTGATGGGGGTGTATAGATCTCTATAGATTGGTGATCATGGGCTATTTACTGATTAGTATTATTGACTAGGGGGCTGTGTGGCATTGGGATATTCATGCTTTAAGAACAGTTACCATTTTTAATATATTTCCAGTCACAGAAATAAGGCTTTTGTACAGCTTTTCTTATGGCTAGGCTGAAATGCAGCAAGCTATGAAGTTGTTTAAAGAGACTCTGTAACCTCAAAAACATCCCCTGGGGGGTACTCACCTCGGGTGGGGGAAGCCTCCGGATCCTAATGAGGCTTCCCACGCCGTCCTCTGTCCCACGGGGGTCTCGCCGCAGCCCTCCGAACAGCCGGCGACAGAGCCGACTGTAAAATCAATATTTACCTTTGCTGGTTCCAGCGGGGGCGCTGTGGCTGCTTTCCGCTCCGAACTACACGGAAATACCCGATCTCAGTCGGGTCCGCTCTACTGCGCAGGCGCCGGAAACTTGCGCCTGCGCAGTAGAGCAGACCCGACGGCGATCGGGTATTTCCGTGTAGTTCAGAGCCGACAGCCGTCAGAGCGCCTGCGCAGGAGCCGGGAAGGTAAATAATGACGTCATCTTGTACGGAGGGCTGCAGCGAGACCCCCGTGGGACAGAGGACGGCGTGGGAAGCCTCATTAGGATCCAGAGGCTTCCCCCACCCGAGGTGAGTACCCCCCAGGGGATCTTTTTCATGTTACAGATCCTCTTTAAATGAGCTCTTCTGTTAAAGTGCTGCAGGCATCTGCTGTGGTATGCGCTCTGATACACTTCTTTAGCTTGCCTGGTTACTTCAGCCTTTTGGTTGCCACACACGAGTTATCTCATAGCAGATAGCTCAGTACAGTGGCACCATAGACGAGTATACTTGAGAAAATACTGTATACATAGTAGAATGTTTTTGCAGTCACGTAATCATGCAGTCACATGAATCTTTGGGTTATGCAGAAATTTGTTAGCAGCAGTCCTCTTATCCTGACTTCTAACACTGCCCTCTTATCTGCCAGTACTACACTGCCTCCTACTCTGCCCACCACTTACTTTTCTTTATTGCTTAAAGTGATCCTTAAGCCTGAAATAAAAAATCACCCCTGCAGCCATCCTGTGCCCTCGCAGTCACTCGCAGATCCTCTGGTCCCCCGCCGCCAGCTACTTTCATTTTCGGCCAACAGGCACACTGCTCAGGCCTAGCCATGCAATAGTGTCCTGCACAGGATGCTATTGCGGACTGGAACGCGAAGAAGCAGACGCGTGGCCAGGTCTGTCGCTGAAAACAAAACTAGCGGGGGACCGGAGGATCCGCAAGTGATTTTGAGGGCACAGGACGGCTGCAGGGGGCTGGTAGAAGCCCCAGGTGAGTAAAACAGTTTTTTTGTTTTTTCCCCCCAGGCTTAAAGAGACTCTGAAGCGAGTCTAAATCCACGTTTTTAACTTCTATTTGTTAAGCACTATAGCTAGTGCTAAAACGCTGCATCCCCGCGGCAAAAGGAGGGGTTTATACCCCCCAAATCCCCTGTGCAAAATCCACTACTTTCTTGGTGGTGGATTTTGCTGCCCAGGGAGGCAGAGCTTTGAGCTGCAGCTCTGACTCCATTCGCGTCAATCTGCCCACGGATCTCCGCCTCTCCCCGCCCCTCTCAGTGAAGGAAGATTGAGAGGGGCAGGGAGAGGTGACGATCAGCGGGGATTGATGCGCTGAGGCAGAGCTACAGCCCTAAGCTCTGCCTCAAGCAGGAAGCGCTACCCGGACTTAGCACAGGGGATTTGGGGGGTATAAACCCCTCGTTTTGCATCGG
The DNA here is from genome assembly GCF_040937935.1 of Hyperolius riggenbachi. Classification (NCBI taxonomy): domain Eukaryota; kingdom Metazoa; phylum Chordata; class Amphibia; order Anura; family Hyperoliidae; genus Hyperolius; species Hyperolius riggenbachi. The sequence goes on from NC_090654.1 coordinate 274,036,785, forward strand.
GAATGCGGCGTTTTAGCACTAGTTATAGTGCTGAACATAAATAGAAGTTAAAAACGTGCATCTACACTCGCTTCAGAGTCTCTTTAAGTGTCACTTAAAGTTCTTGCACTGTAGCCTGACCCTAATAATTATAGAATACTACACTTGATTTTATTTTTATTTTTTTACTTGATTTTGAGCTACAATGCAATTGCATTTTTATGCCATCTAAGCCACCCTGTAATGCCCATGTAAAAGGAGTAGTAAAACCTGCCCACAAGGCTTTGGGAAGCATTTAAGGACACTCCCAGTGAGCTGATCTGGAGGAGTTTGGGAAACTGACACACAGTATGCGTTGTCAATGTACTGTAATTAGACTACTTCCAGTGTAAAATCTAGTGTCAGCAAAGTAAGGCTCTCTATTATAGAGCTATACAGACAAATAAGAAGTACGGTTTTCCCAGAGTAAAATGAGCCATAAATTACTTTTCTCCTATGTTGCTGTCACAGTAGGTAGTAGAAATCTGGCATAAGTGACAGGTTTTGGACTAGTTTTTTATTTGGTATTTATATAGCGCCGACATCTTACGCAGCGCTGTACAGTATATTTATATTATATTGTCACTAACTGTCCCTCAAAGGAGCTCACAATCTAATCCCAACTATTATATGTCTAGGTATGTATTATGTAGTGTAAGTACTGTTGTCTAGCGCCAATTTAGGGGTGAGCCAATTAACTTATCTGTATGTTTTTGGGATGTGGGAGGAAACCGGAGTGCCCGGAGGAAACCCACGCAGACACTGGGAGAACATACATCATCTCTTTATAGGTGATTCTCAGCAAGGCTTTTATTCTTCATAAAGATATTCCCTAAAAAGGATTTAAAGAGGAACTCCAGTGAAAATAGTGTAATAAAAAAAAGTGCTTCATTTTTACAATAATTATGTATAAATGATTTAGTCAGTGTTTGCCCATTGTAAAATCTTTCCTCTCCCTAATTTACATTCTGACATTTATTACATGGTGACATTTTTACTGTGGGCAGGTTATGTAGCTGCTGCTAGCTGTTTTGGCCGTTGGAGACAGCTGTAAACAGCTATTTCCTGTCTGTGGACCTTGTTACATTGTGGCAAACTGTCAAAAGTACCGCAGTCCTCAGAGCTTCTTGCGGGAGGGGTTTCCCCACAATTTCAGTCATACAGCGCCCCCTGATGGTCTGTTTGTGAAAAGCAATCGATTTCTCATGTAAAAGGGGGTATCAGCTACCGATTGGGATAAAGTTAAATTCTTGGTTGGAGTTTCTCTTTAAACAATGATACTGGCCAGCTTCCCTGCTTGCTACACAGTTTTTTGGCAGTTGGACGGAGCAAATGCCATTCACCAAGTGCTTTTGAAAATAAATGAGAAGAGATGGAATAGCCCAAAACCTGTCGCTTCTGTCAGATTTCTACTACCTACTGTAAGTGACAGCAACATAGGAGAAAAATAATTTATGGCTCAATTTTTTCTGGAAAAAAATGTACTTCTTATTTGTATATGTTTGCACATATTTTAAATTTTACAATTTTTCGTTATAGTGCCCCTTTAAGCATTGTTCATTTCTGCAGTGTGGTCATGGGAGACCTGCATAAACCCTTGAAACCTATCTATACATTATAATGGCTCTCTTCCAAACCACAGGGCCAGAGTGACATACATTGACTACGAGGGGCGCTCCGATGGCGACTCAATCAAAAAGATCATCAACCAGATGAAGCCTCGACAGCTGGTCATTGTTCACGGCCCCCCTGATGCCAGCCGGGACCTCGCCGAGTCCTGCAGAGCTTTCGGGGGCAAAGACATTAAAGTCTACACCCCAAAACTTCATGAGACTGTGGATGCAACCAGTGAAACCCACATTTACCAGGTAATGGCCTGATGAGATGAAAACATTCAACCCGAGCATAACTTACAGCCTTACTTACTGCAATTCTGATTCTTCTTAAGCTTATCTCTGCCATGATTTACATACCTATTATTGTTACTCAGTGTCTTCTCACCCAGCTGGTGAGAGCTGCAGTATTTGCTCTGTGTTTCATGGTGGCTGCCACCTTTCTTGTTATATTTCTGAGAGATCTCAGCCTCTGCCGACTCCCTTAAAGCGGATACGAGATGAAAAACTAACTATAACATGTAACTTGTCTATATATTTTATCTAAAGTTTAGATCATTTACACAGCAAATCTAGCTGCAAACAGCTTCAACAGTATAATGATTATTTATTCCTGTGATACAATGAGGGCAGCCATGTTCTATTTGTCACATTGTCACAGGCTGAGGGCTGGAGATGCTATCAGCTTGCCTGTGAGTAAATTCACTCCCCTCTCCTCCTCCCTCCTCCCCTCTGCCTCAGAAATCAATGGATAATAACCTCCTCCTCCTGCACAGACTGAGCTCCCATAACCCTTTGCTACAGTGCAAAGGCACAAAAGGAGCTGTGGGTGAGGCTTGTTTAGTTTATAGGGAATTGGAGTATTAAAACAAAACAAAAAAGTATCTGGCTTGAGGAATGCTCAATAAACTATATGAAAGGAACACAATTATGCAATGAGTAAAAGTTTATCTCGGATCCACTTTAAGGTGGACAATAACGATTCAATCACGCTACCAATTGATTGATTTCAATCGCCGTGGTAAATGATCGGTCATTCTCATTAACTGCCAATTTCCCTCTAAGCAATTTGATCAGATTAATGGAAACCTTTTTTTTCGGATTGGTCCCATCGATCTGATTAGTTAGCAGGAATTCAGGAGTTAATGGGCACCACTGATCATTTCCAATTGATTACCATGGCGATCAGAAATGATCATTAAAGACCACCTTTACATCAGTTTGTTTACACTGAAGAGTCAGGACAAGGTCAAGTAGTCAGGTAGTCCCTGATGTATTTAGTCCTGCTCCTAAGGGCCCGTTTCCACTATCGCGAATCCGCATGCGTTGCCCGCATGCAGATTCGCACAGCCAATACAAGTGAATGGGACTGTTTCCACTTGTCAGTTTTGCTGTGTGTTTTTCTGTGCAGGATTTTTCTGCACAGCAGAGCCCTCAGAATTCGCTTGCGTGTGTAATGCAGGCGAACCGCACGCAATGTATTTAATAGGTAAATCGCATGCGTTTTCCCCATGAGTTTTTTGCCGCGAATTCGCATGTGATTTTGCATAGGTACCCATGTTAATTCACACAGGCAGTGACATGGTTAAAATCGCATTGCCCTAACCTATGCGAAATCGCGGCAAAAAAACGTATGCGTAATTGCACCCGCATGCTATTTCGCCTGCGGTGATTCGCCGGCGAATCCGCAACGCAATAGTGGAAACGGGCCCTCAAACACAGGGGCCCATTGGCAATGAAATTTCTCTCCTGAGTTATCTCCTAGGAGATAATTTTCTTCTCTTGAAAATAATTTCAGCATTTTACAATTGAAAAAAGTTCACAAAAGTTGGTGAAAAATTACTTGCAAAATTAGAGTATTTTGTTGCTTGATGGTGGTTTAAAAGGCATTTTAGTAACATGTTTACAAATATCACCTAGGAGGAAAAGGTAAAGCGGAACTGAAGATTACTATAAAAACAAACAGTTTCACTTACCTGGTGCTTCCCCAAGCCCCCAGCAGCCGTCCTGTCCCACGCTGGTCCTGCACAATCCTCCGTTCTGCCGCCGCCAGCTAGTTTCGTTACCGCCGATGGCAACTGCGCATGCGTACCCCAGGCCACGTGTATCTTTCTCCTGCAGTGGACAGTAACATGACGGGTGTGTGTGGCCCGGGGCGGCCAGGCGCAGTTGCCATCGACTTATAAGTCGGCAGTAACAAAACTGCACATCGGCAGGAGAACAGAGAATCGTGCAGGACCAGCGTGGGATAGGACGGCTGCTGGGGGCTTGGGGAAGCACCAGGTAAGTGAAACTGTTTGTTTTTATAGTAATCTTCAGTTCCGCTTTACCTTTTCCTCCTAGGTGATATTTGTAAACATGTTACTAAAATGCCTTTTAAACCATTATCAAACAACAAAATACTCTAATTTTGCACAGGTATAATAGTGACCGCACCTGTAAACCCTATAGGAGAATAGAGTGGGCCCTGCTAAATCTATTTCAGCTGTATCTGCCAACACATCACATGACTGGTCATATTGTTCTTAGAAACCCTGTAATGGGCTGTAAGCCAAATCTCTACAAGGTGCTAACCATTAATGGACCTGTGTAGTGTGTTATGGTGCCTACACACCTCTGACTGATGTTGCGAATCAGGAACCGGTACCCAATCCTCTCGAGTGACGTTGCTGGGCTGTCCAGTATAGAGGCGTGTCAGCTGAGTAGCTGACGTCACATACTGTAGCTATGCGGGGGGGAGGGGTTAACGGCCGGTCAGGTGAGTAGCTCCGCGAAGCGGATCGCTTGGGGTCGGGGACTGTCATTCACACGCTTGTCGGCTGAGGTGGTTGTTCTCGTCCGCTTCAGCTGACTTTATTCAAGCATGTATGCGGGCCTTTACTGAATCTATTGGCTCTCAGCATGGGGTATGTGTATTATTATTATTATTATTATTATTATTATTATTATTGTATTTATAAAGCGCAAACCTATTACGCAGCGCTGGACAATAAATATATACAATGATACATGATCATGTGATATGGACTGGTTAGGTAGGCCCAGTAATACAAGTACGAGGCAGTCATAGGAAAGGAGCACACAATCCTGTAGGTTACACTAGGGAATGGAGGACCCTGCCAGAGGCTTACAATTTAAAGGGGGTGTGGTGGAAACACTAGGTGGGGCTGTGAAATAAATATTCAGTAGAGAGTTACTGTGTGGTAGGGGGTGGCTAGGCCATCTTCAAGAGGTGGGTTTTGAGGACTTGCTTGAATGTGTAGAAGGAGGGAGCAAGTCTGATGGGCGGAGGAAGGGCGTTCCAGAGGGTGGGGCAGCTCTTGAAAAACACCTATGTGGTGTGGCTATTTCCGGTGTGGAAGAGCATTGTTCCACTACCCAAATATCACTTGGTGAACTAGTGGGGGGGACCTTCTTGTTATAAACTGTTCTAAATCACCTTTTTTCCGGCACCAACAAACTCATCAGCAAGAGTTGCACACACGACTCATCACAGCAAGCAGGAGATAGACTTTCTCAGGCTTCTTCAGTATTCACGTTATTTATTCAGGAAACATATATACAGATATAGTTCATCATATCCTAGCAAAGCAGATCCTCAAGTTTAAGGTCTTGACGTTACAGCTCGTGGCTAACCCTCCTCCTGAGGGTTAGTCCGTTACCTTCTTTCTAGACTACGTTACTCTAGACTACCTATGTACAGCATACATTATATCAGATTACAGCAAGGAATGAAATACTTAGAGGTTCCAGTCAGCATTAAAGTAGGAAGCATAGCCGGAATCAGTCAGAATGCCCTCTGTCCGCCCGTCCCGCATCTTTAATAGCGGATAGGAAAGAGTTAAATGTGACATCACCTTCGCCACGACTATTGGCTTAGCTCCCTCGTGGTGTCATAATACACACCTACTCGATTAATATTTAATGAGGCTCTTGACATACTTACAGGAATTTGGTATTTAGAAAACATGGCCTATGTTTACTGTTCCTGTGGTGTACATGTTGAGGTCAGTGTAGGCCTGTGGCCTTCTTTCAGGAACATGTTCTCCGATGTTCTCAGTTTCTGCTTGTTTATTCAAGCAGACACTGAGATGCCTCTGCCTGCATCACAAGAGACTCTATTTATGTTAAAGACATACTCTGCGGACAAGCCTTTTTACCTAAACTCAGATCAAGTAACTGAGGCCTACCGTATATACTCGCATACAAGCCGAATTTTTTGGGGGGGTCGGCTTGTATGCGAGTCTTCCCTGGTGGTCTAGTGGTGGGTGGTCGGGTGGTCCGCGCCCCGCTCCCCCCCCCCCCTCCCCGCTCCCCCCGCGGCCGCTGCTGCTATTACCTTGTTAGACAGCGGCCGCTTCCTAATCCGCGTTCCTCTTCTTTCTCAGAGTGTATCACAGCAGCGCGCCCGGCGCTGCTGCTGTGACGATGCAGGGGGCAGGAAAGAGCGGTTCCCTTGGTAACGGCGATACAGATCGCCGCTATAGGGAGCCGCGCTCTTTCCTGCCCCCTGCATCGTCACAGCAGCAGCGCCGGGCGCGCTGCTGTGATACACTCTGAGAAAGAAGAGGAACGCGGATTAGGAAGCGGCCGCTGTCTAACAAGGTAATAGCAGCAGCGGCGGCCGCGGGGGGAGCGGGGGGGAGCACTACCCACCTATGCTGGGCACTATACTGGCTAAACTGGGCACTTTACTAGCCATACTTGGGTACTATACTAGCTAAACTGGGCACTATACTGGCTAAACTGGGCACTATACTGGCTAAACTGGGCACTTTACTAGCCATACTGGGGCACTATACTAGCTAAACTGGGCACTATACTGGCTAAACTGGGCACTTTACAAGCCATACTTGGGTACTATACTAGCTAAACTGGGCACTATACTGGCTAAACTGGGCACTATACTGGCTAAACTGGGCACTTTACTAGCCATACTGGGGCACTATACTAGCTAAACTGGGCACTATACTAGCTAAACTGGGCACTTTACTAGCCATACTGGGGCACTATACTAGCTAAACTGGGCACTATACTAGCTAAACTGGGCACTATACTGGCTAAACTGGGCACTATACTGGCTAAACTGGGCACTATACTGGCTAAACTGGGCACTATACTGGCTAAACTGGGCACTATACTAACTAAACTGGGCACTTTACTAGCCATACTGGGACACTATACTAGCTAAACTGGGCACTATACTAGCTAAACTGAGGCACTACCTACCCATACTGGGCACTATACTGGCTATACTGGGCACTTTACTAGCTATACTGGGCACTATACTAGCTATACTGGACACTACCTACCTATACTGGGCACTATACTAGCTATATTGGGACACACTGGGGGGCTGCACCAATCCAGCATTTCCTACCCCCGGCTTATATGGGGGTCAATCATTTTTCCCTGTTTTTTCAGGGAAAAGTTGGGGGGTCGGCTTATATGCGGGTCGGCTTATATGCGAGTATATACGGTACTTAAATTCTAACACTTCTGAATTCTACTCAGAGAGAAATGTACTCTACATCTTATACGAATGCGTATAAAATACATTTTAAACTTTACAATTTTTCACAATTGTGGTCCTTTTAATGCAAATCATGCCAAGTTGGTGCAGGATTATGAAAATTTAAGCAACATGAAAATTATTTAGTATTTTTATATAGCGCTGACATCCTCCGCAGTGTTGTACAGAGGGGCTCACAATCTAGTCCCTACCATAGTCCTATGTCCATGTGTGTATCGTAGTCAAGGGCCAATTTAGGGGAAAGCCAATTAACTTATCTGTATTGTTTTTTTGGGGATGTAGGATAAAACCGGAGTGCCCGGAGGAAACCCACCCAGAAACAGGGAGAACATACAAACTCTGTGCAGATAGTGCCCCTGCTGGGATTCGAACCAGGGGACCCAGCACTGTAAGGCGAGAGCGCTAACCACTACGCCACCGTGCTGCCCCTCTTTAGAATTTGATTGCTCTATTTTTCGAGCTGCACGTCTTTGCATACAAAATTTGCATACTCCTGAATTGACTTGGAATGATTTGCATCCCATTGACCATTCCTACAAGACAAGCGAGGCTTTGGTGTTGCTCAGTTCTCAGTCAGCAGAGTGTAGTCCCAATGTAATTCTCGCAGTATCAGCGGATCCCTGAACATCCTAGAACTGGGCTACTTGGCTCCCTCAGGTCACATGACCACGCTGCTGCAGGCTGAAGCATTCAGTGTATTTACATTCAATTTTATTATTTTCCATTTGTATAACATCGACGTCTTCCATAACACTGTACAGAAGTACAAAAACTTAAAGTAATTCTGCAGTTTTAAAAAACAAAGAAAGTTCATACTAAGGGCTGGTTCACACAGGCGTCTGCTGAGCTTTTGCTCTGCGCCATGTTCAAACACCAGCGTTTAGACCAGGGGTCTCAAACTCGCGGCCCGCGGGCCATTTGCGGCCCTCGATACAATAATTTGTGGCCCTCGCTGGCAAAAACTTCCTCATAGTTCGCTTCAGTGCTCCCAAGTAATCTGCTGCATTCCCGCCGCTAAACGAGGGCTTCAGAGCCCTCAAAGCGCCCGGGGGGCAATCCGCCGGCATTTCCTGGAAGGGGCAGAGCTTTCAGCTTCAGCTCTGCCCCTCCTGACGTCAATCGCTGCCTCTCCCCGCCCCTCTCTGTAAAGGAAGAGTGAGAGGGGCGGGCAGAGGCGGCCATGCCCCGCGATTGTGAAATTCCTTATGCGGCCCAGCCTCATCCTGACTTTGCCTACTGCGGCCCCCCAGATAAATTGAGTTTGAGACCCCTGGTTTAGCCGCTAGCTTTTGGAAAGCCTTCAAGGCTAGCAGTTCTGGTCTCTGCTATTGTTTCCTGGCGTTTACCGCCTCTGAAAGCAGCATGTTACTTTCAAGACTAGAAGCAACGCCGGGATCTACCGCCAGGCTTTCATGAAGGCCTGCAAACGCCAGCTCTAAACGCTCCCATTTGAATGGGACGGCGGTAGATCCCAAAAAACGCTGCATCTGAAACACCGCGTTAAAAGCCACAAAAACGCCTGTGTGATCCAGCCCTTACACCAGTGGCATACTGAATTGGCTTCCCTAGGGTCCATGACTCCTTTTCTGCTGGCTGCCATGCTCTTTGAGGCTGCGGTCCCCTCAGTGTACAAGCGCAGCCACTCTGCACCAGCGCACAGACAGCCATGCTTATGTAGTACAGTAGCATGGAGCCATTCGTGCACAGAGAATAAAAGCTATGTACCAAAGGCTCCATGACATGTGCAGTCTGCACTGTGCGCCTGTGCATTGCGACCGACCGCGCTTGTACACTAAGAGGAGCGTGGTCACAAGCAATCTTCGACTTTAATGTCAAAGATTGCAACAGTGGTCCAAGTGCAGGAATGGGAGGGTTGGAAGACTGGGAAAGCTTCTGGACCATCCAGAGGCTTCTCCCTGACTGAGGTATGTATCCAACTTTTTTTAGTGAGAGGAAGTGACAGGAAGGTGTCATAAGAGAAGCAGCCGGGGCAATATCTGGCCAAGACGAGACACAGAACATTTATATTGCGCTTTTCTCCTGGCGGACTCAAAGCACCAGAGCTGCAGCCACTAGGGAACGCTTTATAGGCAGTAGCACTGTTAGGGAGTCTTGCCCAAGGTCTCCTTACTAAATAGGTGCTGGCTTACTGAACAGGAAGAGCCAAGATTTTAACCCTGGTCTCCTGTGTCGGCCATCTTGAGGTTAGTGAGAAACATGCATAGGTGGCAGTTTATGGAGAGCTTTGCTTGATGGTGGGAGGAACTGGATCTGAACTGGATGCTTTGAGTAATTGGAAGCTGGGCGGTGGCCGGTATATTATTGTTCTTGATCTTGCTCGGTACCTTTAGTAATAAGAATGTCTCTCTTCCCCCTGCAGGTGAGGCTGAAGGATTCCCTCGTCAGCTCCCTCAAGTTTTGCAAAGCGAAGGACACAGAGCTGGCCTGGGTGGACGGAATCCTAGACATGCGGGTGTCCAAGGTGGACACAGGGGTCATCCTGGAGGAAGGAGAGGTAAAAGATGAAGGGGAGGACAGTGAGATGATAGTGGACGTGCCATCCATGGATGAATCCACCATCGCCCAGCAGAAGGCCATAAAGAGCCTGTTTGGAGATGACGAGAAGGAGTTTTCCGAAGAGAGCGAGGTCATTCCTACACTGGAGCCATTACCAAGCAATGAGGTGCGCATCATTCCTCCACCCACTAGGGGGAGCTACTAGTAAATAAGAATTGTGAATTACTCTGACCATGTGACCACTAATCCCGAGATTGTGTTTTGTAACTTCCCGGGCCCATGAAACTTTCTAGGATAGGTTAAAATGCAATAACCGTATTTGTCATTAACTCCAAAATTCCCTGATCCTAATTAACCAATTCACCCCACAGGCTATTTTACCCTTCCCACCAAGCCATTTTCACATATCAGTTGTTCTCCCAATCATTTGGCCATAACTTTATCACTGCTTCTTACACCTAATTGATCTATACTTTTTGTGGATGTTTTCAGTAATTTTTTTGCATTTCAAAGGGAAAACCAGGAACGAAAATACAATATTTCTCCAATCCCATCCCCTATAGATTTAAAACAAAGAAACGAGAGGAAAAAAAGCGCTTCAATGGTGCATTAACGTTTTAATCAAAACAATCACATAAAAGTTGCACTTACAAACAGTGTGTTGGACAATCGCATATCAGGCCTGCCAACGAGTCCTCTCTCAGCCCCTGAGCTCTGCCGGAGCTGCAGGAGCAATGATCGTGTGGAGGGACATGCGCTAAATGGAGCCTGGCAACGTGGATGCCGTCTGACATCGCTACATGTTTCAGCGCTAAACCACGCCTTCGTTAGGTCGTCAGGGATTGATACACGATCCCATGGGCGACAAAACACTATTGATGCTGTACAGATACGTCATCAGTCTCTAGGCTAGCGACACATCTGTTGCTATGCAGGGGAGGGGTGTTAACTTTGACAAGTAACTTGTCTATATATCTTATCTAAAATTTAGATAGTTTACACAGCAAATCTAGCTGCAAACTTAATCTAGCTGCATCTTAAAAAGAATATGATTATTTCTTCCTGTGATACAATGACAGCAGCCATGTTCTGTTTGTAAACATTACACACAGGCAATCTGCTCTGCATCTCCAGCCCTCAGTCTGTGAAAACCTAATCCCTCCTCCTCTGCCTCTGAAATCTCTGGCTAGTAACACCTGCCCAGACTGAGCTCCCATGAGCCCTTGCTACTGTCTGAAAGTGCCAAGGCACTCTGAAAACCTGTGGGCGTGGCTTGTTTAGTTTATAGGGAATTAGAGTATTAAAACAAAAAGTATTTGGCTTGAGGAATGCCCTATAAACTATATGAAAGGAACACAATTATACAATGAGTAAAAGTTTATCTCGAATCCACTGTAGGGTGGCTATACCTCCGTCGATCTGCCACCAGATCAACCATCATATAGTAGACCCCTATCTGATCAAATCTGATCCTAGGGATCTATTACCTGGATTTTGGCATGAAATCAATTGGAAATTGTCTAAGTGCTGCCACCTGCTGGGGGGTGCACCAATGACGTCAGTACATGCGGCATTGTCACGTAGTACAGGTGCCTCCAGTGACCGTTCTAAAAGACAGACACAGGCGGAGGAGAGGATTCTCACCATGTGACAGGTGAGCCTGCAACACTCACCCCGAGCCCGAGGGGAACGCGACACGTACACTTAGGGGGACACTGGCCAGGGGTCCGTCGGCCAAACCCTGTTGCGCACCTGATCGAGCTGTTACGAGATTTCCCAGCATTCCCAATCAATTCTTTCAACTGGTCACTATATAATGACAGTTTCATTGGAACTGACTGTCACTTTCACATACTCTGAGGAAAGCCAATACAGGGCACAGCACAGACTTCCTGTTCCCCTATAAGAGACTGAAAACATGGATTAGAGAGTCTGCAGACCACAAGTATGAAAAGAGATAGGCAAGTCCTCATTGCTGGTTGTATCTGCATTCAACTTATTGAGCTCATTCTTATATAGGTTTGCTTTATTAAAGTGTTTGATTTTTTTTTTTTTAAATCTGGTAAGAAGCTTTAGTTGAAGAAGTACCTTAAAGGGAAGGTTCAAGCAAAAAAAAAAAATGAGATTCACTTACCTGGGGTTTCTACCAGCCCCATGTAGCCATCCTGTGCCCTCGTAGCCACTCACTGCTGCTCCAGTTCCCCGCTGGCAGCTTTCTGACCTCGGAGGTCAGGGCCACATTGCATACATTTTTACGCATTCCAGCTAGTGCAGGAACAAAAATGTACGCGTTTCACCACTAACGCGTAAAAATGTATATGTTAATGTTCCTGCACTAGCGGGAATGCGTAAAAATGTATGCAATGTGGCCCTGACCTCCGAGGTCAGAAAGCTGCCAGCGGGGGACTGGAGCAGCAGTGAGTGACTACGAGGGCACAGGATGGCTGCATGGGGCTGGGAGAAGCCCCAGGTAAGTGAATCTCATTTTTTTTTTTTTGCTTGGACCTTCCCTTTAAGATGTCCATTATGTCACGGAATAACACGGCTTTGGTGTGTTTGCCAGGTTCCCGGTCACCAGTCTGTGTTTATGAATGAGCCGCGGTTATCCGACTTCAAGCAGGTGCTGATCCGTGAAGGGATCCAGGCGGAATTTGTTGGTGGAGTCCTGGTGTGTAATAACCTGGTGGCCGTGCGCAGGGTGAGTATCGCTGTCCCCGACTGCTGTGTGTACAGTCGTCACTCCTCCAGATGTGCCCTTGTTGGGCTCAGTAAAGCCGGGGGGGGGGGTGCGCTATGCTGTGCAAGTATAATGGAGAGAACTAAATTATGATGTGGTATAAACCACAAACGTGGATGCGATACTGAGTCCTGATGTGTAATGAGGAATACGGAATACTGATGTGTAATGAGCTATAGAGAAGGATAAGGTACGGGGTGTACAGATGTATGGATAAGACATAGAAAGTTCTGAGGTGTAGAAAAGGTTAAAGGACAGCTGAAGTGAGAGGGATATGGGGGCTGCCATGTTTATTTCCTTTTAACCTCCTTAGCGGTATGCCCGACACTGTGGCGGGCATACTGCCCTTTGGCCAAATGACTGTAAACCCTCTAGCCAGCACTAGGCTAGCTAGTAGAAGTGTCGGGCACCAGCCACTCCCCTGCGATCTCCCCATTTAAACATTACCCCCCCCCCCCCCCCCCCCCCGGATCCAGCGATCGCGCAGCTTCCCTGCACAGCTCCGGTCTCTCCATGGGGAGGATCGGGTTTGCGCATGACGTTGGCGACGTCATGTGAGATCCTTCCCATAGTGAAGACCGGAGCTGTCCGGGGAGGCTACGCGATCGCTGGATCCAGGGGGGGGTAATGTATAAACGGGGGAGCGGAGGGTGCCGGACACTTCTAGCTGGCCTAGTGCTAGCTAGAGGGTTTACAGTCATTTGCCACAAATATTTCATGATCGGGTAAAAAGTAACAAAACCTCCTGAGCGGCGTAACGCTCAGGAGGTTAAACGACTGGAACGGAACTATATATCTTCTATGTGTGAACCCAGCCTAAAACATAGAATCTAGTGTCTGGAACCCTAATCATTACCTTTTAGAACTCTCATCGGTACATGGCTTTGGAGAGGGTGGTATGATTAGACTCAGAGAGAGATGAATTGTATAGATGGGTGAGATGTAGATTGAACTGAGGTATAACCAGGACTGACGTTATATTTTATGCTCAGATATAAGCACTGAAATAATTGTCTTAACAAATACTTTTCCAGACGGAGACGGGACGCATCGGATTAGAGGGCTGCATCTGTGAGGACTTTTACAAAATCCGGGAACTTTTATACTCGCAGTACGCCATCGTTTGATCAGAGTTTACTGGAAGAGACTTTTTACCTCAGAACCTGGCTTCTCCTGCCCCCCTTTCCTCCTCCCACCCTTCTCCCCTCTTTCCCTCTCTCCTACCCTTCCGACCAGATCTTCCGATTTTTCTTTTTAGACTAAATATTTTTGTACTCTTGGAGCTTCATACTGAGAGGACGAATGTCATTTCTCAGCCCTGCGACATTTGTGGGGTTATAGGTCGGCCTGGATCATAGAAGACAGACTCGCCGTCATTTTGTTTCCTGTTTTATTGGACAGAACAAGGAGAGACATGAACAGTAGCTTATTTCATTATTTTTTGTTTTTTAATATGATTGAATGAAGCCAGCGGTTCAGCAGCGAGTCTGGGACTGCGGCGGTCGGATTGCCTCTGTTGTACGAGGTGCGGCACTTGTGTGTAATGTTGAACCTGAAGGTAGTGTGACTGCACTGCTATGACCGGTAATTGTCATGGTTTCTTCAGAAGCTACTGTAAAGGTGAACTGAACTTACATGTGTTGTCTTTGGCTGTTTTAAAGTGTATTTTCTTCTTCTGAACACTAGAGGGAAACCTTTCCACATGAATTACATCCATGGATAGTGAGCCACTTATATGATCAGCTACCATTCGGCAAGTACTATGGAGCTTGTACACACCAAGAGAAGGGCTATGGGGAGCAGCAGCCACTCTCAGTAGGCTACCCTGGTGTGCTCCAATCACATCCTGCTAACCCTGCTGTAGTCTCTAAAGGGAGAGCCAGCGAACTTACTATTCTGTTTCTGTGCTATGTGGAGGAAGTACTCACAAACATGGAGAGAAACATCCAAACTTCATGGAGAGAAGCAATAAACCTATAATTACTGCATGTAGGCAGACTGCTAAACATACATGCTAAAGGACACCTGAAGTGAAAGAAATATGGAGGATGCCATGCTTATTTCTTTTGACGTGTACCTGAACTCATGCACAGGACAGAAGGAAAACAGAGAAATGCACCCTGTATGTATTTAGAGACTCTAGCTTGTCAAATTCCCCCTCATCTGGGACTAATCACAAATGTAATTTGATCTGTCAGTTGTGTCAGCTCAGGAATCTCCTTTGCCACGGCAGAACAGCTAATTTGTAAACACAGGATGTCAACCCTACATCTGCCATGAAAGCAGGACGTAGACACACTGCAGATTTATTGCAGGATTGGTATCGGCTGTAACAAAGAAATGTTTTTTGATTGAAGGTTATTAGGCTGTTGCGTATCTTAGAGCAGAGAGGAAGTTCTGAGTTCAGGTCCACTTTAAACAATACTAGTTGCCTGGCTTCCTGCTGATTTCTTTGGCTGCAGTAGTGCCTGAATCACACACCTGAAACAGGGATGCTTGCTGGCCACTTCCTGCCACTGGGCATATGTGGTTCAGCATCTATGCGCCTGTGCACATTCCTGCCCAATAACATGCAACTGAATGAGAAGCGGAATAAAAAAAAACTAAAATAGAGGTGAGGTGGGATATCCAATGAGCAGCGGTAGGTGTTTAGCCAGAAGTTATTTGTTCCACAGATTATTTCTAATCATAACAAGGCATGGCAGTGACATGTGTCGAATGCAGTTAATTATTTAGGATTTCCACATGAATGCATTCTGGGAGGCTGGGTATATTTTGTACTGGCTTTCAGTAACCAAACATTCTGTAGAGATCACCTGACAGGACTAGAGATGTTGTCACCTGTGATAAATTTCAGAATGTAAATCAGGGTGAGGAAAGTTTTTACAATGAGCAAACACTGAATACATAATTTATAAATGGACAAAAAAAGCAATTTTATTCGCTACATTATTTTTACTACAGTTTCTCTTTTAAAGAGAACCAGAGATGATGCACCCTCCTGTATTTTACCTTATAAATCAGTGGGAACATGACAGTAAACACCTAATCTGCTCTTTGTTTCATTGTTCTCTGTTTAATCTGACTGCTATCACCTCTGAGAAGAATCCCCGACTGAGCATTCAGTCTAGCTTTGCTAGGAAAGATTATAGCTGAGTCTGTCTTCTCTGGTGTCTTTTCAAGCCCAAGCCTGTCCCCTTGTGGCTCTGCTATAATGACTCAGCTATAATTATTCCCTGCAAAGCCAGACTGAATGCTCAGTCCGGGATTCTTAACAGCTGATAACAGACACTTTAAGCAGTGAGGATGAAACAGAGAGCTTGGTAAGTGTTTTCTCTAATGTTCTTACTGATATATATGGTAAAATACACAAGGGTGCTCCGTCTCTGGTTCCCTTTAACCTCTTTATGACCACCTAAAACAGGATGGTGGCCACAGATTGACTCTCTCATTCCTCAGTCATGCCAAATGGCGTGATCTCGCAAGGAGTGAGATTAGATGCATGCGCGCTCTCCCGTCAGACACTGCAGGGCACAGCGAGCAGCCTGCCAGCGGCTGATCAGTGCTGGCAGGCTGCGATCATTATTTGCAGGAGGAAATGTATGTAATGCAGCGCTGCACAGAGGGATAGGCTTGTCACTGTCATTCTGATAGGCTTACAATATAATCCCTGACATAGTAGTGTTGGGCCAATTTAGGGCGGGGATGTGTGCTGAATTGTAAAAAAATGGCCTGGTCACTAGGGATATAAACCTCTGGTTCTCAATTCACTATAGGTGTTCATTAGGCTTTTCCAAGCCAGTTATGGGACCTAACCAAAGATAAAAGCCTATATAAAAAAAAAATAGAGATGCTAATCTATACATGTATCCAAAATGAATGTAAATTATATTCTGCTTGGTGTTGGATTAATCCCCTTGGTTTATGATTTTTTTTCCCCTGTATTTTAGGGTCTAAAAGCGGTGCAAATTTTTTGAACCCTTTCAGACCCTAAGACCTGGAAAAAAATCATGCTGCCATGGAGATCTGAAGCAGTTTTAAAATCACTCCCCTCCCTGGCTCCAGCGCTGCATTTATGCCTCCATCCTCCGGGTGGCGGTGCAACTCTAAAGTGAAATTGCCGGCTGTCGTCATGGCGACAGGCGGCGATCTCACCAGGAGGAAGCAGAACCCCGGAGGAGAGGAAGAAGGATGGTGGCTGACGTCGGGATCCCCCGGGAGGTACGTACAAACGCCTTCTGCGCGCATTGCTCTACACACAGCCTCCGGTGACTCCCCCGAGAAGAGGTCGGGATTACCGCTCTTAGCTGCGGTTCTCCGCCCCGACCCTAGCTCGGGATTACCGCCAAGGAGGTTAATCAAATACATTCAAAACTGCTTAGAATTTGCATGCAAAGACCTGGACAGCTAAAAACACAACTGAATGTCTAAAAAAAGCATCACCCACAATTACGGAGTATGATTAAAGAGACTCAGTAACAAAAAAAAATCCTCTGGGGGATACTTACCTCAGGAGGGGGAAGCCTCAGGGTCCCAATAAGGCCTCCCCTTCCTCTGTAGCCTGGGGGAATCCAGCACTGGCTCCTCCGAGACCTTCTTGACAAAGCCTGACAAGGAGTAGCGGCTCTTAGGGCTAAGGCGGAAATAGCTGAGCCAGATCGATCCACTCTACTGCGCAGGCACAAAGGACTAGCCTTAGCGTGAATGAAGATCCGCTACCGCGCCTGCGCAGGATCGTGGTAAGTAAATATTTACCTCGCTGCTGTTCGGGGGTTGCAGCGCTCAATTGCCGGGACACCGGAAAGACGGGGGAAGCCTTGTCAGGATCCAGAAGCTTCCCCCTCCCGAGGCAAGTATCCCCCAGTGGGTTTTTTTTTCAGTTACAGGTTTTCTTTAAAGCGGTATTGTCACCATAAAAATCAAATTTCAACAGCAACTGGTCTGAGTGTATTAAGTGATAAAGATGCTAATCCTGCATTCAAAACTTTTTCTGCTGTTATGGTTTGGAGTTATCACATACTTTAGGAGCACTGGCCCTAGTGCCAAACAGTGCCAAAGAGTTGAATGCTGGGAGTTCTTTTTATCTATAATATATTCCTCCTCTTCCATTTATTTTGCAGCCTAGCTGATCACTTGTGTTTACAAGCAAGGCTGAGGTGACTCAGTGATTGGATGTGTAAATAAAAAAAAGACTCTGGGAGGAGGGCAGCTAATGAATACACAATGAGCAAGAGAAGGGAGGGGGGGAAATAAGAGTCAGGGAGGATATGGTGTCAGCATTAGCTTGGCAAGATGGCCACTGCCTAGAATAGGATTTTCTGCTTTTCCTTTGTAAAATTCACAGGAATCATTACGTGGATAGCACAATACATCTGTTATGTAAGTAGAACTAGTATTTATCTACTTATATAGGTGTTTTTTATTTCTAGGTTAGTATAGCTGTCACTTGTTCTTTAACAAATATACAGTGAGATGCGAAAGTTTGGGCAACGTTGTTAATCGTCATGATTGTCCTGTATAAATCGTTGGTTGTTACGATAAAAAATGTCAGTTAAATACATCATATCGGAGACAGTGACACACACAGTTATATTTGAGAAGTGAAATGAAGTTTGATGCATTTAAAGAAAGTGTGCAATAATTGTTTAAATAAAATTATCATTTTATTGATTCCAAAACCTTTAGAACTAATAATTGGAACTCAAATTGGCTTGGTAAGCTCAGTGACCCCTGACCTACATACACAGGTGAATCCAATTATGAGAGAGTATTTAAGGGGTCAATTGTAAGTTTCCCTCCTCTTTTACATTTCTCTGAAGAACAGCAACATGGGATATCTAAACAATTCTCAAATGACCTGAAGACAAAGATTGTTCACCAACATGGTTTAGGGGAAGGAAATGGAAGACCACAGGCTCAGTTCAAGTTAAGGCTCAAAGTGTCAGACTAAGAAAATTCTCGGATAAACCGAAGCACCGAATGGTGAGAGCAGTCAGTCAACCCACAGACCAGCACCGAAGACCTACAACATCATCTTGCTGCAGGTGGAGTCACTGTGCATTGTTCAACCATTCGGTGCACTTTACACAAGGAGATGCTGTATGCGAGAGTGATGCAGAGGAAGCCTTTTCTCCGCCCACAGCACAAACCAGTAAAATGTGGTGGTTCCATCATGGTGTGGGGCTGTGTGGTCAGTGCAGGGACTGGGGATCTTGTCAAAGTTGAGGGACGCATGGATTCTACTCAGTATCAGCAGATTCTGAAGACCAATGTCCAGGAATCGGTGACAAAGCTGAAACTGCACCGGGGCTGCATCTTTCAACAAGACAACGACTCTAAACACTGCTCAAAATCCACTAAGGCATTCATGCAGAGGAACAAGTACAACGTTCTGGAATGGCCATCTCAGTCCCCAGACCTGAATATAATTGAAAATCTGTGGTGTGAGGTAAAGAGAGCTGTCCATCCTCAGTAGCCATCAATCCTAAATTAACTATAGATGTTTTGTAAAGAGGAATGGTCCAAAATACCTTCAACCAGAATCCAGACTCTCACTGGAACCTACAGGAAGCGTTTAGAGGCTGTAATTTCTGAAAAAGGAGGATCTACTAAATATTGATTTCATTTCTTTTTTTGTGGTGACCAAATTTATGCAACTGCCTAATTTTGTTTATACAATTATTGCGCACTTTCTGTAAATCCACTAAACTTTATTTTACTTCTCAAATATCACTGTGTGTGTCTCCTATGTGATATATTTAACTGACATTTGTTATCGTAACAAGCAACGATTTATACAGGAAAATCACAACGATTAACAATGTTGCCCAAACTTTCGCATCCCACTGTATGTGTGCCAAAGGGTGCTTGAGATGTTATCCCCAAGAGGCCTCCCAGCCAATACCATAGGTAAGATGCTATAATATTGAAAAGCACTGCTGGATAAAACCTGTTTCGTGGACAATTCCCTACTTCAAGTGCAAATTAATAATTAACAGAAAATTCTCACAAACTGCCTGATAATTCCAAAATCAATACAGTACTGGCAAATAAATCTGCAAGGCTCGGATAAAGGCGTGTGCACACATACGACAACGTTTGTTCGTAATAAGCGAGCAACTAACTTTAAAATAGCGATTGGTCAACAAAGCAAAAAGAATACCATTTTACAGTTGTTTTTATGCATGCTTTGTGGTTTGTGAAAGATGGTTTCCTTAATGATTTCCGCAACACACAAGATAATCGATTAAAAAAACCTGGAAGGTTGGGTCGGGATTTTGGAACGACGGCTCGTGGTTCGTTGGTGTTAATGATCATTTTGTACATTTTTACCAACGATAGTTGGCCGATATCTACTGAAATGATTGTTTAAAACAACTATAGTCAGATTTGTGGACGATGCTTTAGAATCCTGATTGTAATTGCAATCCTCAGTATACGTTATTTAAAGTCAATGGAAATCTATATAAAAAAAAAATTGCCAGATATTTACCTAGGGAGGGGAAGTACAGGTAGTCCCTGGGTTACGAACGCCCGACATACGAACGGCCCGATCCCGTCGATTACATCATTTCTGCGTCGGGGAAGTTTGAAGAAGCGGCTTCAAAGTTTCCCTGAGTGCCAGCGCATGTACCCGCAGCAGTGTTGGACTCACCTCTGAACCGAGTCCAACGATGTCTGTCCTCCGCTCTCCTGCTCCATATAGCCCCGTACAGCACCGCTAGATGCAACATCCACTTTCTTCCTGGATGTCATGTGACATACAGGAAGCGGTGCGATGCTGCATCTAGTGGTGGCTATATGGAGCAGGAGAGCGGAGGACAGACAGTGTTGGACTCGGGCTGGAAGGTGAGTCCATAGGCAGAGCGCGAAGGGATAAAGGGGGGGGGGGGGGGGGGTAGAGGCACAAGGGGTAAAATCGGAGGCAGGGGAGGGGGGGTGATAGGCACAAAGGGTACAACAATTCAAAAGGGGGGTACAAATGGAGGCACAATGGGTAGAAATGGAGAGACAGAGTACAACCAGAGGCACATGGGGTACAAACAAAGGCACAGAAGGGGTACAAAAGGCATGGGGGTACAAACAGAGGTGGGGACATAGAGAGGCACAGAGGGGGGTCAACATGCACAGAGACTACAGAGGCACTGAAGGGGACAAACAGGCAGAGAGGGAGACAGGGGGGCACTGGAGGCAAAACGGACAGAGATAGCACAGCGTTCCGACTTGAGAACAGATTCAGGTTAAGAACGAACCTACAGTCCCTATCTAGTTCTATCACCAAGAAGGATAAAAAGATCTGAAATGTTTAAAAATTAGGAGGTAGTGGTGGACTTACCACAACAAAATGCTGATCAATTTTCAGCAAAACTATTTTTACATACTCCAGTAACATACGTGTTTTGCGGGAGTGACCCGCTTCCTCAGGCAATAAGATGGAGCATATACAAAAACAGCTCTGGTACTATGCCAAGCGCCTCCGTGCGTTCCTGTAGAGCTCCTCTCAGTCCCCATGTTCCAGCGCTGCCTCCCCTGGTAGCAGTATTCAACCAATCTGGTCAAATACTGCTCTCTCTGCCGCCAAAGGAGGCTTCGGGAACCCGAGTGCTCCCGAAGACGGGCTGCTCTATACTGCGCAAGCATCCTCTCGCGCACTCGCACGTGCGCAGTATGGAGCCGCCTGTCCTCGGGAGCACTCGGGTTCCCAAAGACTTCTCAAGTCCCCTACGGCGGGGGATTCAAACGGGGGAGCCAGCACTGCACCAAGGAGGCGCCGGGAGACGGAAGGCTATAGGATCCAGAGCCTTCCTCTCCTTAGGTAAGTATCTGCCTGATTTTTATTGATTCCCATTGACTTTAACCTATAGGAATAACCCAAATACTGTATATACAGTATGTAAACGAGCTGTGAGAATGTATGGGTGAATTAGCATAATCTCCTGGGAGGGTCTTAGATTTATACTACATTGCATCATCTGGATAGACTCGGGGGGGGGGGGGGGTTAATGCTTCTTAGATGGACATAATAATGTATGGTTAATGAGCTTATACATCATACAGTAATACTTGTTACTGTAAATCTTTCTGATGTAATAATATATGATAATCCAGAATAAAGTCATGCATTAAGCCAAGCTGATATGGTGTGTGATGGAATAAATGCCGGCCTTTCACGCCAATTAGGAATCAGTAAATGCAGCGAGAGGTTGTACATTGCACAGGGTCACTTTTATCCAAACCCTGTAATTATCTGTGGGTCTTCTGCCACTAATGAGGGTCAGATCTGACCATTAAGGGTTCCGATTAGCATAAAGCGTAACAGATAAACAGCATGCCATAAAGCATACACTACAGGGTGCTGTGCTGGAATAAATCTGTATGTTACTGAGATATGATGTGTAGAATGAGCGACTCTGTGTGCAGTGCCCTCCTTCCTGCTGGGCTGCTATATCATGCTAACGTAGTATTATTATTATTATTATTATTTATTAGATTTATATAGCGCCAACATATTACGCAGCGCTGTACAATAAATAGGCTTACAGACAATGATAACAGGGTTGACAGAACAATACAGGTAACGGACCATAGATACAACAATACAGGTAATAGCAATAAGATACACAACACAATGCAGATAATAGTACAATGCCAGATCATAAACTGGAATGGTAGTGGTAAAAAATTACCAGTTCCAAATTCTGGGTTAAGTGCACACAGTCAAGTATGATACACAAGGGAAGAGGGCCCTGCCAAAGGCTTACAATCTAGAGGGAGGGGCTGGTGACACAAAAGGAGGGGGTGCATCAAGAAGTTATTGGCAGAAAGGATTAGGGTAGTGTCGAGTTGATGTAGGCCTCCTTGAAGAAGTGAGTTTTGAGTGCTTTTTTGAAGGTGTTGAAGGTGGGAGCGAGCCTGATGGGCAGCGGGAGAGAGTTCCACAGGATAGGGGCAGCTCTAGTGAAGTCCTGCAGTCTGGCATGGGAGTGCGAGATGCGTGGGGTGGTTAAGAGGAGGTCGTTGGAGGAGCGAAGTGGGCGGCCAGGTGTATATCTGCTGACCAGGTCAGAGATGTAGGTTGGGCAGGACTTGTGTAAGGATTTGTATGCCAAACATAGGATCTTGAAGTTGATTCTGAAGTGAATTGGAAGCCAATGAAGGGATTTGCGTAGGGGAGTTGTGGAGACAGAGCGGTGGGAGGAGTAGATGAGTCTGGCTGCTGCGTTCATGATGGATTTTAGGGGGGCGATGCGGTTTTGAGGAAGGCCTGACAAGAGGGAGTTGCAGTAGTCCAGGCGGGAGATGATGAGGGCATGGACAAGGAGTTTGGTAGTGTCTGGGGTCAGGAAAGGCCGGATCTTGGAGATGTTGCGTAAGTGGAAATAGCAGGCTCTAGCTACGGTTTGGATGTGGGAGGTGAAGGAGAGGGCCGAGTCTAGGGTGACACCCAGGCAGCGGGCTTGTGTGGTTGGATGAATGATTGTGCCATTGACAGTGACATAGAGGTCAGTGGGGGGTGAAGCAGCACGGGGCGGGAAGATTAGGAGCTCAGTCTTATCCAGGTTTAATTTTAGGAACCTGGCAGACATCCACGATGAAATAGCTGAGAGACCAGAGGATACCTTCTCCATGGTGGTGGTGGAGAGGTCAGTGGTATGGAGGTAAATCTGGGTGTCATCTGCATATAGGTGATAGTTGAAACCCAGAGAGGAGATGAGTTTTCCTATGGAGGCGGTGTAAATGGAGAACAGCAGGGGACCAAGAACAGAGCCTTGGGGGACCCCAACTGAAAGTGGGAAGGAGGTTGAGGAGGAACCATTGAAGGAGGTCTTGAAGGAGCGATTTGAGAGGTAGGAGGAAAACCATGCTAGGGCACGGTCTTGGATACCCACAGATTGCAGTGACTGGAGTAGCAGGGAGTGATCAACAGTGTCGAATGCTGATGAGAGGTCTAGGAGGAGAAGGATAGTGTATTTTCCTTCGGCCTTGGCAAGCGTGAGGTCATTGACGACCTTGGTGAGGGCAGTCTCGGTGGAGTGACCTGGCCGAAATCCTGATTGTAGGGGATCAAATAGGGAGTTGGAGTCAAGGTAATGGGTCATGCGTTGGTGGACTAAACGCTCTAGGAGTTTAGATGCAAAAGGGAGTAAGGAGATAGGACGGTAGCTGGATAGAAGTGAGGGGTCTAGTGAGGGTTTTTTAAGTAGGGGAAGTACAGTGGCCTGTTTGAAGTCAGAGGGGAAGGTACCCGTAGAGAGGGAGAGGTTAAACAGAGTGGTGAGGACAGGAGCCAGAACAGGGAAGTGAGGACGGAGGCATTTGGATGGCACAGGGTCTAGGGGGCTGGAGGTGGCAGGAGAAGTGGCTAGGAGACGGCTGACTTGGTCCTCTGTAATAGGAGTAAAGGCAGTGAGTGGAGGGTGGGGTGGGGAATAGGTATTGGTGGGGGAGGAAGAGGTGGTGGAGTGGAGGCATGAGATTTCCCGTCGGATGCTGGGTATTTTGTCGGTAAAGTGGGTGGACAGATCAGTGGCTGAGAGGGCGGAGGTGGGGGGAGGAGTGGTGGGGTTAAGGAGGGAGTTGAAGGTGGCGAAGAGGCGCCGAGAGTTGGAGGCTTGGGATCCGATCAAGGCAGCAAAGTATTTTTGTTTAGCATCAGTTAATGCGGTATAGAACAGCTGCAGGTTGGCCTTGTACGCCAAGAAGTCGGAGTTGCTGCGGGATTTCCTCCATTTGTGTTCGTAGGTGCGTGTCTGTTTTTGGAGGTTGCGAGTGTGTGCATTGTGCCAGGGCTGGGGGTTGATGGGACGGCTGGGGCGGAATGTGGGGGGTGCAGCAATGTCTAGGGCTGCTGAAAGGGCCTGGTTGTATTTGGCCACAGTTGGTTTGGGCAGGTAACGTTAGGGAGGGTGGATGAGAGGGAGTGGAGGGGGTTGGCTAGTGCAGTTGGGTCTAGGTTATGCAAAGCTCTCTGCCAACGACCTGAGGGTGGAGGAGGGTTGGGGGAGGATGATGGGGAGATGGAGAAAGTGAGAAGGTGATGGTCGGAGAGGGGGAAGGGTGTGATGTCCAGGTTGGGGAGGGTGGCGGATTTTGAGAGAATCAGGTCGAGAGTGTGGCCAGCGCGGTGGGTGGGGGAATTGGTGTGTTGGGAGAGGCCAAGGGAAGTAGTGAAGGAGAGCAGTTGAGAGGCTTCAGGGGAGTAAGGACTGTCCATGGGTATGTTGAAGTCCCCAAGTATGATTGTGGGGAGGTCAGAGGAGAGGATGTGTGGGAGCCAAGAGGCCAGGTTGTCCAGGAATTGTTTAATGGAGGTGGATGGGGGGCGGTAAAGGACTGCGATGACTGCTGGAAGGGGATGGTAGAGGCGGATAACATGTGTCTCAAAGGATGTAAAGTTTAAAGAAGGGGGTGGTGTGAGGACACGGAAAGTGCAGGACGGGGAGAGGAGCAGACCCACCCCTCCCCCAGACCTGTTTTCTGGTCTGGGGGTGTGACTGAGGTGAAGTCCCCCATAGGAGAGGGCCGCTGCTGCAGCAGAGTCAGAGGGGGTGAGCCATGTCTCTGTGAGGGCAAGGAGGGTGAGGGAGTTGGAGAGGAAAAGGTCATGGATTTCAGTGAGTTTGTTGCGGACTGATCTAGCATTCCAGAGGGCGCAGGAGAGAGGGGTGGTGTGCTTGTGAGAGGTCTGGATGGGAATGAGGGAGGAGAGGGAGTGAGTGAGTGTGGGTGCGGGAAGGAACTGTGAGGGGGGTGGAGACATGTTTAGAGTGGGGTGTGCATGGAGTCAGTGATGGAGTGGTATGGGAGTTGCGTGGGGTTGGAGGGTAAAATGGGAGGGTAGAGTTACATAAGGTGACCTTATTGAGGACTAGGTGGTGAAGGAGCAGGTGGAGGAAGAGCATATTGTGATATGTAGATAGTGGAGGAAGAGGTGTGCAGAAAGGTGGAGGAGTCATGGAGTTTGAGAGTAGGGAGAGATGGTTTGTGTAGGCCAGTGGCGGCTCCAGGAAATTTTTTTAGGGGGTGCTATGCAGGTGCTGGACCAATTTCCGGGGGAGCTGACGACCTGCGCGCGCCACGGCAAAAAATGGGTGTGGCTACAACCTGCGGCGCGCGAAGAAATGGGCGTGGTCATGACCGGATGAGGGCGGGGCTAACTGTAATTTAAAGTGAACCCAGGGTGAGAGTGATATGGTGGCTGCCATATTTATTTCCTTTTAAACAATACTAGTTGCCTGGCAGCCCTGCTGATCTATTTGGCTGTAGTAGTGAACTGAATTACACCAGAAACAAGCCATGCAGCTAATCTTGTCAGTTCTGACAATATTGTCAGAAACCCCTGACCTGCTGCATGCTTGTTCAGGGTCTATGGTTGAAAGAATAAGAGGCAGAGGACCAGCACGGCAGCCAGGCAACTGGTATTGCTTAAAGGGAGATAAATATGGCAGCCTCAATATTATTCTCACCTCGGGTTCCCTTTAAAAGTGCAACGCAAAGACAGAGGGCCCAAGTTTTGGTGACCCTTTTCCCAGAAAATTCACATAATTGTGCAGGTTTTCTCAAGAAAATACACGTAATGTGAGCAGATTTTAACAAAAAACGTCCAATGACCCCAATATGCACAATCGTTATCAGATATGGCTCCAATATGCACAATCGGTAGCAGATATGACCCTAATATGCACAATCGGTAGCAGATATGACCCCAATATGCACAATCGGTAGCAGATATGACCCCAATATGCACAATCGGTAGCAGATATGACCCCAATATGCACAATCGGTAGCAGATATGACCCCAATATGCACAATCGGTAGCAGAAATGACCCCAATATGCACAATCGGTAGCAGAAATGACCCCAATATGCACAATCGGTAGCAGAAATGACCCCAATATGCACAATCGGTAGCAGAAATGACCCCAATATGCACAATCCGTAGCAGATATGACCCCAATATGCACAATCCGTAGCAGATATGACCCCAATATGCACAATCCGTAGCAGATATGACCCCAATATGCACAATCCGTAGCAGATATGACCCCAATATGCACAATCAGCATCACCTGAAAAAGAAACGAAAAACCCATTTACTCACCTACAGCCAGAAGACCTTCTTTCCCGACCTCCTGTCCCGAGTCCCGACCTCATTGTGGCGCGCAGCGCCCGCGCGCCCACGATCCTCTTCCTTCCCGACGTCACGACGAGACTTCCTGCCTGCATGCAGAGAGCAGGGCTACGGGAAAATGGCCGCCCGAAGCCATGCACTGCAGACTCGAAGTCTGCAGAACAGGGCTCCGGGCGGCCATCTTACCGTAGCCCTGCTCTGCTGCTTCGGGCTGCCGCTGTGAACTGACTTGTCAGTTCACTCCAGGGGGTGCTTTGGGGGTGCTTGGACAATTCTAGGGGGTGCTCGAGCACCCCCTTGCACCCCCCTGGCGCCGCCCCTGGTGTAGGCCGAGATGTTTGGCAGTGTTTAAAGTTGTAAATAATGCAAATACCTTAGTGACTGCTTAACCTGCTGAGCGGTCTGGACGAGCTCAGCTCGTCCAACACCGCCAGAGGCTGCCGCTCAGGCCCTGCTGGGCCGATTTTTGTCAAATAAAAAGCAGCACACGCAGCCGGCACTTTGCCAGCCGCGTGTGCTGCCTGATCGCCGCCGCTCTGCGGCGATTCGCCGCGAGCAGCGGCGAAAGAGGGCCCCCCTAGCCGCCTGAGCCCTGCGCAGCCGGAACAAAAAGTTCCGGCCAGCGCTAAGGGCTGGATCGGAGGCGGCTGACGTCACGACGTCGGCTGACGTCGATGACGTCACTCCGCTCGTCGCTATGGCGACGATATAAGCAAAACAAGGAAGGCCGCTCATTGCGGCCTTCCTTGTTTATTCTGGGCGCCGGAGGCGATCGGAAGATCGCCTCCGGAGCGCCCTCTAGTGGGCTTTCATGCAGCCAACTTTCAGTTGGCTGCATGAAATAGTTTTTTTTTTTTATTTAAAAAAAACCCTCCCGCAGCCACCCTGGCGATTTAATCAGAACGCCAGGGTGGTTTAATGCTGCTGGATTGCTGGTGAATTCTGGTAAATTCAATGAGTAAGATCCTTAAAGCGATCCTTACAATGCGAGCCGACAATCGTCAAAGCCGATTACACAGCATCCTTATGAACATCCACACAGCCCTAGTGTTTGAATAACATTGGTCTAGAGACCATTAGCCTCCACTACAATCAGCTGTGAGCTGGACAGGAAGTTGACCAGCATGGGGGTGGACTATGCAAATACTTAGAGCTGGGTGGATAAAGAGGTGTGAATCAAGCAGACAGTAAGATAACAATAGCTGGGGGGAGGAGGAGGGGGGGGGGGTACAGGTAAATGCAAGCAATTTAGATATTAGAGTAAGGGCAGATCATAAAAAAATAATTAAGTCACATACACAGGTAGATGCAATTTGAGAATCGTGTGCAGATGTAGAAAGTCACATACACAGGTAGATGCAATTTGAGAATCGTGTGCAGATGTAGAAAGTCACATACACAGGTAGATGCAATTTGAGAATCGTGTGCAGATGTAGAAAGTCACATACACAGGTAGATGCAATTTGAGAATCGTGTGCAGATGTAGTAGTGATGGGAATTCCGGCTCTTCTCGGAGAATCGGCTCTTCTGAATCGGCTCCCATTAAAGAGCCGGCTCTTACGGCTCTGAATCGGCTCTTCATTAAAATTCACTAGACACCACTCAGAATCGGAGTAAAAGCCCCGCCCCCGTCTCCATGACAACTCCAGACTGCTTCTCTGACTGGGCAATCCCTCCTGCTACTGCTCCGCCCCTACAAGCTGCAAGAGGAGGACTACATCTCCCAGCATGCCTCAGCGCCCTTTATTACACAGCAAATCAGAGCTGTGTGGGGCGGCTGAGGCATCGGCTCTTTCAAAACTGAGAACCGGCTCTTGTTCACAGCAAAGAGCCATCACTATAACGTAGTGCTTTCAACCAGGGCTGCCATCAGAGATTTTGGGGCCCCTCACACATCAGACCTGGCCCCCCCACTAGCCACCCCACCCCTGTGTCTGTGCACGAAGTGCATGATGCGGCAAAAAGTGGGCATGACCGTGGCATGTTGTGGGTGGAGCCAAATCCTAGCAAAATACAGGTAGTCCCTGTTTAACAAAGGAGATAGGTAGTTGTAGGTCCATTATCCTTTCTCTTTTGTCCCCCCCCCCCTTTTTCTTTCCTGTGCCTCTTTTATCCCCCTGTGTTACCTCTTGTCCCCTTCTGTCTTAGCTCGTCCCCCTGCTCTAGCCAGGTATAGGTGCCCCCAGTATAGGTGTCCAGGCATATGTGCCCCCAGTATAGGTAGCTATGTATAGGTGGTTCCAGCCCCAGTATAGGTAGCCATATATAGGTGGTGCCCCAGTATAGATAGTCCGCTGTAGCGGGCTCACTCATCTGCTCCCCACGTTCAAGCGCTGATATCACTCTTCTCACAGTGCTGGAACGCGGAGTGCTGGCTAGTGAGCCACAGGCCTGCAGCCAGCACATGCGGCCCTTCCAGCACTTTGGGGGGGCCCAGGGCCCCCAGAAGCCCTGGGCCCTGCACTGCCGTGTCAGTTGTCCCCCCCCCCCCCCCCCTGATGTCTGTCCTGCTTTCAACCTGTGGATTGTGTGCTTAAAGGATACCCGAATTGACATGATGAGATAGACATGTGTATATACAGTGCCTAGCACACAAATGACTGTTGGGTTCCTTTTTTTATTTTTTTTCTCTGTTTGTTCAAAGAGTTAAATATCAGGCATGTAAGTGGCTGACTCAGTCCTGACTAAAACAGGAAGTGAGTACAGTGTGACTGTCACTGATGAGAAATTCCGACTATAAAACACTTTTCAAGCAGAAAATGGCTTCTGAGAGCAAGAAAGTGATAAAAAGGGGAATTTCTGATCAGTGTTTGGTGGAAAATTAACCCTGCACATCGCTCTGAACACACCATTCCCACTGTCAAATATGGTGGTGGTAGCATCATGCTCGGGGAGTTCTTCTCTTCAGCAGGGACAGGGAAGCTGGTCAGAGTTGATGGGAAGATGGATGGAGCCAAATACAGGGCAATCTTGGAAGAAAACCTCTTGGAGACTGCAAAAGACTTGAGCCTGGGGCGGAGGTTCACCTTCCAGCAGGACAACGACCCCTAAACATAAAGCCAGGGCAACAATGGAATGGTTTAACCACCCTGGCGTTCTGATTAAATCGCCAGGGTGGCTGCGGGAGGGTTTTTTTTAAATAAAAAAAAAACTATTTCATGCAGCCAACTGAAAGTTGGCTGCATGAAAGCCCACTAGAGGGCGCTCCGGAGGCGATCTTCCGATCGCCTCCGGCGCCCAGAATAAACAAGGAAGGCCGCAATGAGCGGCCTTCCTTGTTTTGCTTATATCGTCGCCATAGCGACGAGCGGAGTGACGTCATCTACGTCAGCCGACGTCGTGACGTCAGCCGCCTCCGATCCAGCCCTTAGCGCTGGCCGGAACTTTTTGTTCCGGCTACGCTGGGCTCAGGCGGCTGGGGGGACCCTCTTTCGCCGCTGCTCGCGGCGAATCGCCGCAGAGCGGCGGCGATCAGGCAGCACACGCGGCTGGCAAAGTGCCGGCTGCGTGTGCTGCTTTTTATTTCATTAAAATCGGCCCAGCAGGGCCTGAGCGGCAGCCGCTGGCGGTGTTGGACGAGCTGAGCTCGTCCAGACCGCTCAGCTGGTTAAAACAAAACATATCTATGTGTTAGAATGGACCAGTCAAAGTCTAGATCTAAATCCAATCAAGAATCTGTGGCAAGATCTGAAAACTGCTGTTCACAAACGCTGTCCATCTAATCTGACTGAGCTGGAGCTGTTTTGCAAAGAAGAATGGGCAAATATTTCAGTCTCTAGATGTGCAAAGCTGGTAGAGACATACTCTAAAAGACTGGCAGCTGTAATTGCAGCAAAAGGTGGTTCTACAAAGTATTGAGTCAGGGGGCCGAATAATTACGCACACCCCACTTAGCAGTTTTTTTTTTTTTTTTTTTTATGTTTTGAATCATGTATGATTTTCGTTCCACTTCTCACATGTACACCACTTTGTATTGGTCTTTCACGTGGAATTCCAATAAAATTGATTCAGGTTTGGGGCAGTAATATGACAAAATGTGGAAAACTTCAAGGGGGCCGAATACTTTTGCAAATCACTGTATTTATTTCCTTTTTAAGTAATACTAGTTGCCTGGCTATCCCTGCTGACCCTCTGCCTCTAATACTGTTAGCCATAGACCCTGAACAAGCATGCGTTTGTGATCAGGTGTTTCTGACATTATTGTCAGATCTGACAAGATTAGCTGCATGCTTGTTTGTGTGATTCATATGCTACTGCAGTCAATTAGATCAGCAGGACAGCCAGGCAACTGGTATATTGTTTATATGAAATAAAAATGGCAGTCTCTCCATATCACTCTCGTTACAGCTGTCCTTTAACCCTCTGGGCGATAATCCCGAGCTGAGCTCGGGGTACGCCGCCACAGAGGATTTCTCAGGCCCTGGTGGGCCGACTTGCATTTTTTTTTTGTTGCACGCAGCTAGCACTTTGCTAGCTGCGTGTATATACCGATCGCCGCCGCTCCACGCTGATAGCGCTAGACTAGCTACATGATTAAAAAAAAAAATGCTGCGCTGCCCCCTGGCGATTTTATTGTATCGCCTAGGAGGTTAAAGCAAAGCTCAAGTGATGACCCCGGGGGCCCCGAAATGGCTTGTTGGTCTTTGGAATGGTTGTGTTTCACGATTACTGAATAAATAAGACTTGGTACTAAGGCTGGATGCACACATAGCAGAAACGCTAGCGTAGCGGTTTATGCAGCAATGTTAGTCTATGGGACACAGCAATACCACACACCGATGTTCACATTTTCCCCAGTCATGAATAAAATAATTCAAAGCTCAGAAAAAATTGATTGGAACTGTACATCAAGTAATTGACAATCCATCATACACCATACAATTCTTCATAAATTTGGTCTGAAATTTCGAAAATGTCCAATCTCCACAAATAGAAAAAAAACAGGAAATCCGACCGATTGATCGAAAACAAAGAATAGCTCTCGATTTTTTGGGACAACCGATCAAAATTATCAAATTGGTGAAAAATTGGATATTTTAACTGTATGGTGTGTGGCCACCTAAAGGGCTCGTTCACACTGGAGGCGCTTTAGGAGTTTTTTAAACGCTGGCGATTTTTCCAAATCGCCCTGAAAGCGCTTGTGCAATGATTCTCTATGACAGAGTTCACATCTGAGCGGTTCATTTCCGATCAGCTCAGAGAAGCGCTGCATGAGCCATTTTTGAGGCGATTTGCTCAAAATCACTAGGAATCAATAGGAAATCAATAGGAAAAACGCAAAACTCTCACAAAATCGCTTTGTGCAGTGATTGCATGAGCGTTTTTAAGAATAAATACATTATATTCTTTTCCGGATCAAAGAGTTCACTTCCTGACTGATGTCGGGAAGTGAAAAAACGGAATTGCTCTGCAAAAGCGCTTACAAAAACCACTCAACACACAGAAATCACCGGGAAGGGGAAAAAATGCGTCAAAAAACACCCAACACGAAAGCTAGCGGCAGCGGAACGCAATGTGAACGAGGCCTAAGGGTTAATTGTACTATGTGAGCCTGTTTGTCCTAAAACAATTCCAGTTATGACCCTTGTACTTGGCAAATGAACCTGATTCTTATACTGGCTGACCCTGATCTATGTGCAGTGTAAGTGTATGTATGGTATATATATATATATATATATATATATATATATATAAATATATATATATATATATATATCCACACACACAGTTTCTCCCATTTGTGAGTGTTGCAGGAGCCGGTATAATGACTGACAATATGGCAGCCGTGTCCCCCTGATCACAGCGCGCGTCACATCACATGCACCAAGGCTGCTCAGAGAACGAGGATGGAAGCTGGCGGCGGCCGCTTTCGAGACTTCTTCAAAGCTCCCTTTAATGTTGGTGTCTTTTCCCGGAGAGGTGAGTGCTGTGGCAGCGGCCAGCTTTCCCCGACGCTCGTTAGCTGGTAACGAGATGGTCGCTCGCGATTCCGGATAATTGTGGACACAGCAGAACTCGTCACTGAGATTTCTTGTTGTCTTGTGTCGCTGGCTTCATCCTATAGACCCGGAGGAGGCGGCGGAACATCAAGGCGCTCACAGGTGGAGGAGGGGAAGCAGCGTTGTCTGTAGCAACCAATAGGAATCAGTCATTTCTTCTTTCTAAAGTAGGTTATGAGCTATAGGAAGGATGTATTTATAGAGCCGCTTCCTTCAGCACTTGAGAAGGTTTTGTTCATACTTAGAGCGCCTGTACGTTCTACGAGGCTCCTGGTCTTATCGGAATGCATTTCGTGTGGGATATTTCATAATTTGCAATGCTAAAAGTTTGTGCACAACAAATAAACCATTTGTGCTTTATTCATTTTTTATTTTTTTTAATTACTACCTTGACTGGATCTGAATTGCTGACATCCTGTGCTAATGGCACATGCTGCTGGGCTGTAAACTGTCCAAACTCCTCCCATTATCTCATCATTACCCATATGAGGAAGTCAAGGAGGAGGCGCCATCCAGTCTTTTGCTGTGAATGCAGAACAGACCCTGCCCATCTTTTCTCTGTGATGCACAAGGAGTAGCATATGGGAGGTGATGGGTGGGGTCAGGAGATCATAGAGGCGTGAAGAGGGAGGAGGTGGGTAGGTCAGGTGATCACAGAGCTGTACATGGGGTGGGCGGGGTCAGGTCAGCACAGTACAAATGAGGGAAAGGGTGGGCCGCAAGATGTCCCTAGAGGCAGACAAAGCACAACAAGCCTAACCAATGATTCTGTCACCACCACCATCCTTCCCTGCAGGCTTTGCACTGGACAACTATCTTCAGCATGATGTAGCCATGACAACTATAACTGTGGCAACCCACCCAACACCATAGAACAACCCCTGACCACACTGTCTGCCTGATTACCAGATCCCGGATCTCCCACAGGTGTCAGCATGGAAGAATGGAGCACAATGAAGAGTGGGAACAGGCCCAGATTTCAGGAGAGGCCACAGAGGCCCGGGCATTGGGCGGCTGCAGCCCAAGGGGCACCTGAAAATCAAAGAGGGGTTACTTCATAAGAAAGAGTAGACTTAAAATGGGGAGCAACACATGAAAAAGGGAAACTAATGGTCCATGGGAGCTGTTCATGAAAGAGAGGGGATGCAGTACATGGAGGATACACATGGAAGAGGGGGCTGCACATGGAATGGGAGGGGCTGCTGTACATGGATGTTACACATGGAAGAGGGGGCTGCACATGGATGGGAGGGGGGCTGCTTTACATGGATGATACACATGGAAGAGGGGGCTGCACATGGATGGGAGGGGGCTGCTGTATATGGATGTTACACATGGAAGAGGAGGCTGCTGTACATGGATGTTACACATGGAAGAGGGAGCTGCACATGGATGAGAGGGGGGCTGCTATACATGGATGTTACACATGGGAAAGGGGGCTGCACATGGATGGGAGGGAATGCAGTACATGGATGTTACACATGGAAGAGGGGGCTGCACATGGAATGGGAGGGGCTGCTGTACATGGATGTTACACATGGATGAGGGGGCTGCACATGGATGGGAGGGGGACTGCTGTACATGGATGTTACACATGGAAGAGGGGGCTGCACATGGAATGAGAGGAGGGCTGCTGTACATGAATTATACACATGGAGGAGGGGGCTGCACATGGAATAGGAAGGGTGCTGCTGCATATGAAAGGGGAGCCCCAGCATACTTGGGAGGGGGGGGGGGGACAATGAATGACGCGCACTGAGGTTCCTGTAGGTAGGAACTGTCATGGAGTTGAACGTGGGCTTTATTCTCTGCCTGTCGAGGGAAGCTGATCTGAGCCAGTTATGGCTTATCAGGCGGTGAACGAGGTACGCGAGTCATTTATCACTGGCAGGAAGGGACGCCATGCGCGGAGGCTGCTGGGACGTAGATCAAGCAATATGCTGATCCATATGTTACTGGCGTAGGCAGGAGCTTGATAGAAGCTCGCGTTGTTGGCGATGAATAATACATCTGGATGGCATGAATTTTTTTTTTTTTTTTTACTTTTTTGATCTGTTTCTTTTTTTTTCCCCTCATGATGTTTCTTTTGGAAGTTGTGAAATGCCCGTCGGGAATACAGGGCCGCATTTCTCCTGTGCAAAAGGGAAGAGGTTGAGGGATAATTGCAGTGAACGGCGGGAGGGATTTGTCATCCTACAGAACAAGAAAGACATTTTATCTAATGACGAAGAAAACCGTCCAGGTTATTCCCAGGCAGGAGAAATTAGCATCAGAAATAGGTTACCCCTCCGCAGAGCCCCGACTCCTGCCGCTAACGTCTTAACCACTTGAGGACCACAGTCTTTTCGCCCCTTAAGGACCAGAGCCTTTTTCTCCATTCAGACCACTGCAGCTTTCACGGTTTAATGCTCGGTCATACAACCTACCACCTAAATGAATTTTACCTCCTTTTCTTGTCACTAATACAGCTTTCTTTTGATGCTATTTGATTGCTGCTGCGAGTTTTACTTTTTATTATATTCATCAAAAAAGACATGAATTTTGTCAAAAAAATGACTTTTTTAACTTTCTGTGCTGACATTTTTCAAATAAAGTAAAATTTCCTATACACTTGAGCGCGAAAGTTATTCTGCTACATGTCTTTGATAAAAAAAAAACCATTCAGTGTATATTTATTGGATTGGGTAAAAGTTATAGCGTTTACAAACTATGGTGCCAAAAGTGAATTTTCCCATTTTCAAGCATCTCTGACTTTTCTGCGCACCTGTCAGGTTTCATGAGGGGCTAAAATTCCAGGATAGTACAAATACCCGCCAAATGACCCCATTTTGGAAAGAAGACATCCCAAAGTATTCAGTGAGAGGCATGGTGAGTTCATAGAAGATTTTATTTTTTGTCACAAGTTAGCGGAAAATGACACTTTGTGAAAAAAAAAAAAAAAAAAAAAGTTTCCATTTCTTCTAACTTGCGACAAAAAAAAATGAAATCTGCCACGGATTCACTATGCTCCTCTCTGAATACCTTGAAGTGTCTACTTTCCAAAATGGGGTCATTTGTGGGGTGTGTTCACTGTCCTGGCATTTTGGGGGGTGCCTAATTGTAAGCACCCCTGTAAACCTAAAGATGCTCATTGGACTTTGGGCCCCTTAGCGCAGTTAGGCTGCAAAAAAGTGCCACACATGTGGTATTGCCGTACTCAGGAAAAGTAGTATAATGTGTTTTGGGGTGTATTTTTACACATACCCATGCTGGGTGGGAGAAATATCTCCGTAAATGACAATTGTTTAATTTTGTTTACACACAATTGTCTATTTATAGAGATATTTCTCCCACTCAGCATGGGTATGTGGAAAAATACACCCCAAAACACATTATACTACTTCTCCTGAGTACGGCGATACCACATGTGTGGCACTTTTTTGCACCCTAACTGCGCTAAGGGGCCCAAAGTCCAATGAGTACCTTTAGGATTTCACAGGTCATTTTGAGAAATTTCGTTTCAAGACTACTCCTCACGGTTTAGGGCCCCTAAAATGCCAGGACAGTATAGGAACCCCACAAATTACCCCATTTTAGAAAGAAGACACCCCAAGGTATTCCGTTAGATGTATGGTGAGTTCATAGAAGATTTTTTTTTTTTTGTCACAAGTTAGCGGAAATTGATTTTAATTGTTTTTTTTCACAAAGTGTCATTTTCCGCTAACTTGTGACAAAAAATAAAATCTTCTATGAACTCACCATACTCCTAACGGAATACCTTGGGGTATCTTCTTTCTAAAATGGGGTCATTTGTGGGGTTCCTATACTGCCCTGGCATTTTAGGGGCCCTAAACTGTGAGTAGTCTGGAAACCAAATTTCTCAAAATGACTGTTCAGGGGTATAAGCATCTGCAAATTTTGATGACAGGTGGTCTATGAGGGGGCAAATTTTGTGGAATCGGTCATAAGCAGGGTGGCCTCTTAGATGACAGGATGTATTGGGCCTGATCTGATGGATAGGAGTGCTAGGGGGGGTGACAGGAGGTGATTGATGGGTGTCTCAGGGGGCGGTTAGAGGGGAAAATAGATGCAATCAATGCACTGGGGAGGTGATCGGAAGGGGGTCTGAGGGGGATCTGAGGGTTTGGCCGAGTGATCAGGAGCCCACACGGGGCAAATTAGGGCCTGATCTGATGGGTAAGTGTGCTAGGGGGTGACAGGAGGTGATTGATGGGTGTCTCAAGGTGTGATTAGAGGGGGGAAATAGATGCAAGCAATGCACTGGCGAGGTGATCAGGGCTGGGGTCTGAGGGCGTTCTGAGGTGTGGGCGGGTGATTGGGTGCCCGCAAGGGGCAGATTGGGGTCTAATCTGATGGGTAACAGTGACAGGTGGTGGTAGGGGGTGATTGATGGGTGATTGATGGGTAATTAGTGGGTGTTTAGAGGAGAGAAGAGATGTAAACACTGCACTTGGGAGGTGATCTGATGTCGGATCTGCGGGCGATCTATTGGTGTGGGTGGGTGATCAGACTGCCCGCAAGGGGCAGGTTAGGGGCTGTTTGATGGGTGGCAGTGACAGGGGGTGATTGGTGGGTGGCAGTGACAGGGGGTGATTGATGGGTGATTGACAGGTGATCAGTGGCTTATTACAGGGAATAACAGATGTAAATATTGCACTGGCGAATTGATAAGGGGGGGTCTGAGGGCAATCTGAGCGTGTGGGCGGGTGATTGGGTGCCCGCAAGGGCCAGATTAGGGTCTAATCTGATGGGTAACAGTGACAGGTGGTGATAGGGGGTGATTGATGGGTAATTAGTGGGTGTTTAAGAGAGAGAAGAGATGTAAACACTGCACTTGGGAGGTGATCTAATGTCGGATCTGCGGGCGATCTATTGGTGTGGGTGGGTGATCAGATTGCCCGCAAGGGTCAGGTTAGGGGCTGATTGATGGGTGGCAGTAACAGGGGGTGATTGGTGGGTGGCAGTGACAGGGGGTGATTGATGGGTGATTGACAGGTGATCAGTGGCTTATTACAGGGAATAACAGATGTAAATATTGCACTGGCGAATTGATAAGGGGGGGTCTGAGGGCAATCTGAGCGTGTGGGCGGGTGATTGGGTGCCCGCAAGGGGCAGATTAGGGTCTAATCTGATGGGTAACAGTGACAGGTGGTGATAGGGGGTGATTGATGGGTAATTAGTGGGTGTTTAGAGGAGAGAATAGATGTAAACAATGGATTTGGGAGGTGATCTGATGTCGGATCTGCGGGCGATCTATTGGAGTGAGTGGGTGATCAGATTGCCCGCAAGGGGCAGGTTAGGGGCTGATTGATGGGTGGCAGTGACAGGGGGTGATTGACGGGTGATTGACAGGTGATTGACAGGTGATTGACAGGTGATCAGGGGGGATAGATGCATACAGTACACGGGGGGGGGGGGGGTCTGGGGTAGGGTCTGGGGAGAATCTGAGGGGTGGGGGGGTGATCAGGAGGGAGTAGGGGGCAGATTAGGGACTAAAAAAAAAATAGCGTTGACAGATAGTGACAGGGAGTGATTGATGGGTGATTAGGAGGGTGACTGGGTGCAAACAGTGGTCTGGGGGGTGGGCAGGGGGGGTCTGAGGGGTGCTGTGGGCGATCAGGGGGCAGGGGGGGGGGGGGAATCAGTGTGCTTGGGTGCAGACTAGGGTGGCTGCAGCCTGCCCTGGTGGTCCCTCGGACACTGGGACCACCAGGGCAGGAGGCAGCCAGTATAATAGGCTTTGTATACATTACAAAGCCTATTATACTTGTTACATGCGGCGATCCGGGTGCTAGTAACCCGCCGGCGCTTCCGAACGGCCGGCGGGTTACAGCCAGGGCCGGCCCGCTCATGAGGCGGGGTGAAACTTTTGCCTCAGGCGGAAAAATTCCAGGGGCGGCACCCGCCCGTCCGTGGGTGCGGGGAGCCGGCCGCCGAGCTGGAGGGGTAGCTGGCAGGACGGGGGTATTGGGCCTAGCGGCGGGGAGGGGGGTCGGACCCCCCCCTCCCTCGCCTGGGTCCCCCGTGCTCCGCTCCCCTCCAGCCTTAAATACAAGCAGCCGCTATGTGTAAGAGGCACGGGCGGGTAGGACTCACCTCTTCCTCGTTCCAAGCATGCGCTCCACTGACGTCACTTCCTGCAGCGTTGCAGGAAGTGACGTCAGTGGAGCGCACGCTTGGAACGAGGAAGAGGTGAGTCCTACCCGCCCGTGCCTCTTACACATAGCGGCTGCTTGTATTTAAGGCTGGAGGGGAGCGGAGCACGGGGGACCCAGGCGAGGGAGGGGGGGTACGACCCCCTCCCCGCCGCTAGGCCCAATACCCCCATTCTGCTAGCTACCCCTCCAGCTCGGCGGCCCCCCGGAGCGCGCCCCCCCTCAGGCGGCAAATAGTCTAGGGCCGGCCCTGGTTACAGCGAACGGGGGGCGGAGCCAGTCCCCGGCGGCTGATCGCGTCACGAATGACGCGATCGCCGCATAGCCACTCCCGCAGCCGCCC
Source organism: Hyperolius riggenbachi (assembly GCF_040937935.1). Classification (NCBI taxonomy): domain Eukaryota; kingdom Metazoa; phylum Chordata; class Amphibia; order Anura; family Hyperoliidae; genus Hyperolius; species Hyperolius riggenbachi. Next base: position 274,075,831 of record NC_090654.1, read on the forward strand.
CCGCCGATGGGCGTATTGCGGTCGTTTGGGCCCGGACTTTGCCGCCGCCCATCGGCTGGGGGCGGTCGTGAAGTGGTTAAAGTGAACCAAAGGTAAAAGTGATATGGAAGCTGCCATATTTATATCCTTTTAAACAATACCAGTTGCCTGGCAGTGCTGGCGATCTATTTGGCTGCAGTAGTGTCTGAATCACACCAGAAACAAGCATGCAGCTGATCTTGTTAGATCTGACAATCATGTCAGAAACACCTGATCTGCTGCATGCTTGTTCAGGGCCAGAGCCTAGCCTCACACCTAAACGTTCACCGGGGACGCATGACAATGTATTTGTGTGCTCTGTTTCATTCTCTTTAACCGTATTTATTGTCCAGTGCTACCTAATAAGTTGGGGATTTATACATAAAATAATAATTGTAGGGGGAGTTGGGCGTGGCCTAATAGTTGATATGGGCGGAGTTTGTGAAAGATGATGAAGACTTATTTTCCTGTTGGAGCCCAGTGCACAGATAAAGATATGAGGATCGTCACGGCCGCTGTCAGTTTGTTACCGCTGCAGTGTGGCTGTTCCAGCTGCTGCCCCCTGCTGTGCTTTACCCTACTACTGTCACCATCAGACATCTTGTCCCGACACCATTACACTGCTGACGTCACACCTGCCTCTGCCAGCGGTCCCTTTTCCTGTGGAGAAAGCATGAGAGCTGTTTACATTCCAGGCACCTTGTCACTGTTAAGGTGCCCATACACTCAGCCAATTATCGGCCAATCAATCGATCGCAAATCGATTGACCAATCGATCGATTTGCGGCCGATTTCAATCGATCTGAGATGCTGGAAAATCTAGGTCGATCTGTTGAGATGGCTTATCATTCTGCATTGGACCTAATGGAAATCTGATGGCAAAAAAATGCCATCAGATCGATTTTCAATAGATTTCATACTGAAATCTATTTGGAAATCTGTTCCTAGTAAAAAATGTTCCTAAACACATCAGATAGATCAGAGATCTATCTGATGATCTATCTGCTGCTAATCTAACGAGTGTATGGCCTGCTTTACTATAGAGAGGTGCCACTTCTCATTCACCTATCTGCTCTCTTCTCTGTCGCCCCCCCCCCCTCCCCCTCTCCCCTCTTTTCTTGGTTTCCATCCCTTCTCTTCTCCTTAATCTACTCCTTTCTCTCTCTCTCTTTCCTCTCTCTGCTGTTTTTTTTTAAGCACACGTAGAGTGACAAGGATATAGCAGCTGATGTTTATTTTATTTTAAACAATGCATATTGCCTGGCTGTCCTGCTGATCCTTTTATCGCTAATACTTTTAAAGGTGCGTACACATATCGAACTTTCCGCCTGACTATCGTTAAAACTGGTAATTTGAATGACTTGAGTGCAAACGCCAAACGCCCTGTACACACTGACCAACACAGGAGCTGATATGCTAATTTACATGTCGTTTAACCAACTTGATAATGGACAACGGACTGGATAGAACAGTGGGCTAGATTAAATGTCTGATCAAACGACTGTATGTTTGAACGTCTATTAATTGGACAAACAACTAGAAGTCGCTTGTACACACATACGGACCTGACAGTCATTTGAACAACAGTTGGTCCAACTGATCTGCAAAGCGGATCAGGCAAACCGGCTGCTATCAGTCGGTACACACGCCCAACTTGTTGTTCAAACGACAAGTTGGACGGAAAATCAGGACGTGTACATACCTTAACTAAGGTCCTGCGGGCCTGTTTTGCAGGAGAATGCGCGCGCATCTCCACTTGGTAGGCGGAGCTCTGCCCCTCCTTCAGTCTCCCACCGGCGATCGCCGCTAGGAGACTGTTAGACAGCAAAACCGCTGTCTAATTACCCCTTACAGTGTTGCGATCTAAGGCAGCGCTGTACTGGGGACAGCCGTGCGACACGGCTGTCCCCTCCAGAGGCTCAGGGGTGATCGGCTGGCGTGGGGATGAAAAACAAAAAACAAATAAATAGTAACATTTATTATAAAAATAATAAGATAAATATTGAAAAAAAATAAACAAACATGGGAGGGATCAGACCCCACCAACAGAAAGCTCTGTTGGTGGGGAGAAAAGGGGGGGATCACTTGTGTGCTGTGTTGTGCGGCTCTGTAGTGATGCCTTAAAGCTGCAGTGGCCTATTTCTTGAAAAATGGCCTGGTCTTTAGGTGGGTTTAACACTGCTGTCCTCAAGTGGTTAAGCTATAGACCCTGAACAAACATGCAGATCAGGTGCTCTGACTGAAGTCTGACTGGATTAGCTACATGCTTGTTTCAGGTGTGTCATTCAGACACTACTGCAGTCACAGAGATCAGCAGGACAGCCAGGCAACTGGTATTGTTTAAATGTGGCAGCCTCTATACGCCTCTTGCTTCAGGTTCCCATTAAAGTAAGACTATACTCTGAAAAATAAAATTTTAGCAACTACTCTTACTTACATGAAAAAACATTTGAAAGCATTCCCTCACATTCCCTGTGTGTAGAACTGTTATTTTCACTGCAGAGAGCAGTACAGGCTTGCTTATCTCTTGTCAAAGGCAAATGTAATTGTTGCCAGCTGAAGCTCTCTGAGGATTGTGTCTTCACTCTGACCCCTCCCTCTGCTGAACAGACACATTGCCCTGACAACAGCTGTATCGGTTCAGCAAAAAAGGAGGGGGCGGAGTGAAGGCACATGCCTCAGAGAGTTTCAGCCGGCAACAATTACATTTGCCTTTGCCGAGTACAAGAGATAAGGAAGCGTCTCCTAGTGAAAATTAACATTTGTACACACAGGGAAATGTTCTCTTATGTATGTAAGAGTAGTTACTGAAATTTCCGTTTTGGGAGTATAATCCCACTTTAAAGGGCAACTGTAGTGAGAGGACAATTGGTATCGCTTAAAAGAAAATAAATGTGGCAGCCTCCATATCCCTACCGCTTCAGTTGTCCTTTAACACACCCTCCTGCTCTCTTTTACATTTCTCTCATCTCCCTCTTTTTTCCTACTTCTTCGTTTTTCCTGTTGCTTTTACTTTCTTCCCCAACCCTTCCCTCTCTCCTTTGTCTCTATTTCCTCTGTTCTAGTCATCCTTTGCTCCTCGTCTTCCTCTTTCATCCCTCCTCTCTCCATCCCTCGTCCACTTTCCTTCCCCTTTCCCTCCTCCTCCTCTCCCTCTCCACACCCTGGCGATTGTGAGTAATATTGCAGCCCCCCAGGTGGGTGATGCGTCTCGGTTATAGAGGGGTCCGCTGCGTACCACCAAGCAGAGGATGGAGGTGTGAAGCGGATGACTCAGAGACCCCTTCGCTCTGGACCTCAGTCTCGCCTCGATACGGAATCCCTCTGCAACCAATTATTTGTCAGAAGCCGGAGAAACATTCCCTTCATCTTCTGCCGCTGCATTTTTCCTCGGTACACTGATGAGTAATTTTATTCCTAATTCATTCCTTAGAAGCACATTTCTTCGGAGCATTTGCCTCCCTTCGCTCAGCCTTCGCCATATGGTGAGCAAACCCACCGGGCTGGAGAGACATTTTACCGTATGTACATACACGGGGCGGATCCATCTGAAAATGGCGCCTGAGAATAATGGCGCACGGTGTTGCCGCTAATCCGTTTGCCGCTTATCGCTATTTAACGTTAAAGCCTTATTGTTATTTACCGTTAACACACAGAACCCTCTCTGTACCTATGCCTAACCCTAACCACCCCCCTGGTGTTGCCTAACCCTAAGACCCCCTGGTGGTGCCTAACCCTAAGACCCCCTGGTGGTGCCTAAACCTAAGACCCCCCCTGGTGGTGCCTAACCCTAAGACCTGCCCGGTTGGTGCCTAACCCTAAGACCCCCCTTGTGGTGCCTAACCCTAACCACCCCCCTGGTGGTGCCTAACCCTAAGACCCCCCTGGTGGTGCCTAACCCTAAGACCCCCTTGGTGGTGCCTAACCCTAAGACCCCCTTGGTGGTGCCTAATCCTAACCACCCCCCTGGTGGTGCTTAACACTAAGACCCCCCTGGTGGTGCCTAACCCTAAGACCCCCCCACAGTGGTGCCTAACCCTAACCTTGACAGTGTTACATTAAATCTATTCACCGTTTTGCAGTTAAATAACGTCTGCAGTTTGGCTTATGTAGGGCGCTCTTGATAAATAACGTTACTGTGGGCAATAACGTCTGCTGTTTGGCAAATGAACGGCACTATTGATAAATAACGTTAGTGTGTGCCATTATTGATAAATACCGTTAGTGTGTGCCACTATTGATAAATAACGTTAGTGTGTGCCATTTTTCTTATTTTTTCCCTGTGCGCCATTATTATGCAGTACTAACGATAAATGGCGATAAGCGTATCTTTTTAATGCGGCGCCATTTTTATGCATAGGTGCTGTGCGCCATTATTCACTGATCCGTCACGGGGCATCTGTGCTGGCTACATCTCAGCAGCTGGTCAAATATACGCTTCAGATTGATTGCTTTCTTGGTTTTCACATTAATTTTGTAATTGTTTTATAAGCTGTTGCAGGGAGTCAGAATCAGAAATCTTTTAATTGCCAAGCACGACTGGGTTGTGCCCGGAATTGGGTTTGGCACATACACTTTCCCAGAGTAGGAATAAGGAATATGAATTATAAAAACAACATACCTCCCAACTTTTTGAAATAAGAAAGAGGGGCACTTAAGCCACGCCCCTGCCACACCCCTAACCACGCCCCCGACACACCCATAGTCCTGCATACCATAAAGATTCCATAAGAAAAATATGTTGTTTTGCCATTCAAACCACACTGTTCCTTTCTAACCTAGTTCAATTTCCTTCATATTAACATTTGAAAATAAGAAAAATATCACTTAAAAGGATGGGAATAAAGTTTACAGTGTTTTACTTACCTGGGGCTTCTGCGAGCCCCGTGCAGGCTTCCTGTCCCACGCCGGTCCTCCACGAGCCTCCGTTCTCCCGCCAGCAGCTAGTTTCGAAGTGGACGGCAACTGCACCTGTGCGCCCCGAACCATGCATATCTTTTCCATGTTCCGGCTGGAACGCGGAAAAAGATACACAACTCGGGGCGCACAGGCGCAGTTGCCGTCACCCCGACAGCAGTTGCCGTTGCTAGCGCAGGACGCTACTGCAGGCTGGAACGCAGAAAAAGATATGCGGGGTGGCTCGGGGCGCGCAGGCGCAGTTACCTTCGACTTACAAGTCGACGGCAACAAAACTAGCTTGCGGCGGGAGAACGGAGGATCGTGGAGGAGCGGCGCAGGACAGGAAGGCTGCATGAGGCTGGCAGAAGGCCTAGGTAAGTGAAACACTTTGTTTTATTACGTTCTTCAGTTCCCCTTTAAATTCCAGCATCACATGGGATTCTATCCTTCTCTGCCTGACTGTGGATGGCCTCGTTACAGCTAAAAGTCTGACTTTATTTCGGCTGAAAACACAGGGAGAAAGCTAACTTTTTCTATTCATTTTAGAGCGCATCAGAAGGAGGGGATGAGAAAAGGTCTTAAAACATGGCGTATCCCTTTAAGTAGTCAGGGGCCGGCTCCAGAAAGCGTTACTTTGACAGACGCTCGGCTGGAGCGACAGATAAAAAGTTCACAGAAGATTGGCGGTTTCTTTCATGATATATTTGCAGCACGGCGAGGGGAGAAGCCAGAGTGTGAAAAGTTTTCGGAGCGGAGAATCTCCAGCAGCTCGCCTGGCCCTTCCGCCGCCTCCCTCTACGCCGTGACCCCGCAGGAACGCTTTGTCGCATTCGCAGCTTTCGGATAATTGGGAAGGGAAGGAGACGTGTGCTGTACGGAGGCCACGGATTCATAAAGCGAACCTTCTCTGATGCAGATCAGGTGCTATCGTGGTCACATGACCCCCTGCTGATGGGTCCTCACGCTTTTGTGGTCACCAATGGGGAAAAGAGAAAGGGGAATAAATGCTGGGGGGCCCCCTTTATTTGTAGTGCCTGTTTATTTTACTTGTTTATAAGGATGCTAAGAAGCAGTGGCAAAACTACAATTCATGGGGCCCCTCAGTGAAACTTCGAGGAGGCCCCTCAGTGCTTACGCCCCTTGCCTCCTATTGGTGCCCTTTATGGCCTGGGGCCCATCTCACAAGGGTCATAAAACAAGTATGGCCATCATGATCTTCATACCCATAACAAGTGTAGCCACAAAAACACCTGATCTGGAGTATAGTCCTAAGGTGACTCAGTAGATGCTTGACTTCATTTCACAGCATCCCTGCATTACAGTTGGTGTCTAAATGAGGAGGCGGGACATTGAAGGTCACAGGAAGTGAACCTCCAGACTAAGAACCTACTTAGCAGCACTGATAAGACTTGGTGTTTCTTTAACAGTTTCACAGCATCAGAACTTTGTTTTTCTTAAACAAGCCTTATTTTTAGCTGCACAGAAGAAAACTGCCTGGGCATTTTTCCCCTGATGCTGTGCAAAGCATGATGGGATTTCTGATGTTTTTGTTCCCATTGTGCTGTTTTGGTGCAATTTTTTTTTTTTTGAATTTGAGATTTGAAGCCTAGCGCACGCAGCTGAGAGGGGTGATCAGGACACTGGAAACTGTCTCATGCTCCCTGTCACCTCCTTTCAACCAAAAAGATGGCTGCCCCATGAAAAAGATGGCTGCCCCTATGAAATCACAAACATTTGCCTGTACTTTTAAAACAGGGTGGGTAAGAGATTATATTACCTATTTTAATTAACATAACTAATGTAACTTAATGATAGAATATTTGTTTAGGCTGAAGTTCCCTTTGAGCAATTTAACAGGAAATAACCGGTCTCTGAGAGCTTAGGGGTGTATGGAACGATTAGCTACAAGCAAGCACAGCTAAGGTTTTTTTTTATTTTAATTTGAAAAGTTAATTTACAAAGGAAAGTATAGAATTGCAAACAGGGTGAAAAATGTCTTCTTCTAGTCATCGCCTTACTCCGCCCACAGTGACCATAAACCGTGTTTGCCCAAAAATTATACAGTGTCTTCTATTACTGTTTGCTCCAAAATATGTTCTAGGGTTTATTTCAGGGGATGTCTTATATTTGTATGGACACACAAGTTCCTGTCCTGTGTGTCCTCCTACCTTCCCCACTGTGCCTCCTCTCCCTCTGCTGGCTCCACCTCTTGTGTGCCCCTGTGTCCCCTTGTACCTTTAGTGTCCTCTTCTATCACCTAAACTCCTGGGCCTAATGTATGAAGCATAGTGTATGGCTACAGTAAGGGGATACACTGTGACATGAGGGACAATCATGATGCTTGTGGCCCAGGCCCGGTCCGCCCATGATGCCAAGTGAGGCACCTTCCTCAGGGGGAAAAAGTTTAGGGAGAGCACCGGGCAGAAACAGGAAGTGAGGAGAGTGTCTGGCCAACCTATACTGTGGGCAACTGTACCTGGCTAACCTATACTGGGGGCAACTGTACCTGGCTAACCTATACTGGGGGCAACTGTACCTGGCTAACCTATACTGGGGGCAACTGTACCTGGCTAACCTATACTGGGGGCAACTGTACCTGGCTAACCTATACTGGGGGCAACTGTACCTGGCTAACCTGTACTGCGGGCAACTGTACCTGGCTAACCTATACTGGGGGCAACTGTACCTGGCTAACCTATACTGGGGGCAACTGTACCTGGCTAACCTATACTGCAGGCAACTGTACCTGGCTAACCTATACTGGGGGCAACTGTACCTGGCTAACCTGTACTGGGGGCAACTGTACCTGGCTAACCTATACTGAGGGCAACTATACCAAGCTACCAATACTGAGGGCAACTGTACCTGGCTAGCCTATACTGGGAGCAACTGTACCTGGCTAACCTGTACTGGGGGCAACTGTACCTGGCCAACCTAAACTGGGGGCAACTGTACCTGGTCAACCTAAACTAGGGGCAACTGTACCTGGCTAACCTATACTGGGGCAACTGTACCTGGCTAACCTATACTGGGGGCAACTGTACCTGGCTAACCTATACTGGGGCAACTGTACCTGGCTAACCTATACTGCGGGCAACTGTACCTGGCTAACCTATACTGGGGGCAACTGTACCTGGCTAACTTATACTGGGAGCAACTGTACCTGGCTAACCTATACTGAGGGCAACTATACCAAGCTACCAATACTGAGGGCAACTGTACCTGGCTAGCCTATACTGGGAGCAACTGTACCTGGCTAACCTGTACTGGGGGCAACTGTACCTGGCCAACCTAAACTAGGGGAAACTGTACCTGGCTAACCTATACTGGGGGCAACTGTACCTGGCTAACCTATACTGGGGGCAACTGTACCTGGCTAACCTATACTGGGGGCAACTGTACCTGGCTAACCTGTACTGGGGGCAACTGTACCTGGCTAACCTATACTGGGGGAAACTGTACCTGGCTAACCTATACTGGGGGCAACTATACCTGGCTAACCTGTACTGGGGGCAACTGTACCTGGCTAACCTATACTGGGGGCAACTGTACCTGGCTAACCTGTACTGGGGGCAACTGTACCTGGATAACCTATACTGAGGGCAACTGTACCTGGCTAACCTATACTGGGGGCAACTGTACCTGGCTAACTTATACTGGGAGCAACTGTACCTGGCTAACCTATACTGGGGGCAACTGTACCTGGCTAACCTATACTGAGGGCAACTATACCAAGCTACCAATACTGAGGGCAACTGTACCTGGCTAACCTATACTGGGAGCAACTGTACCTGGCTAACCTGTACTGGGGGCAACTGTACCTGGCCAACCTAAACTGGGGGCAACTGTACCTGGCTAACCTATACTGGGGGCAACTGTACCTCGCTAACCTATACTGGGGGCAACTGTACCTGGCTAACCTATACTGCGGGCAACTGTACCTGGCTAACCTGTACTGGGGGCAACCGTACCTGGCTAACCTGTACTGGGGGCAACTGTACCTGGCTAACCTATACTGGGGGCAACTGTACCTGGCTAACCTATACTGGGGGCAACTGTACCTGGCTAACCTATACTGGGGGCAACTGTACCTGGCTAACTTATACTGGGAGCAACTGTACCTGGCTAACCTATACTGAGGGCAACTGTACCTAGCTAACCTATACTGAGGGCAACTATACCAAGCTACCAATACTGAGGGCAACTGTACCTGGCTAACCTATACTGGGAGCAACTGTACCTGGCTAACCTGTACTGGGGGCAACTGTACCTGGCCAACCTAAACTGGGGGCAACTGTACCTGGCTAACCTGTACTGGGGGCAACTGTACCTGGCTAACCTATACTGGGAGCAACTGTACCTGGCTAACCTGTACTGGGGGCAACTGTACCTGGCTAACCTATACTGGGAGCAACTGTACCTGGCTAACCTGTACTGGGGGCAACTGTACCTGGCTAACCTATACTGGGGGCAACTGTACCTGGCTAACCTTTACTGGGGGCAACTGTACCTGGCTAACCTATACTGGGGGCAACTGTACCTGGCTAACCTATACTGGGGGCAACTGTACCTGGCTAACCTGTACTGGGGGCAACTGTACCTGGCTAACCTATACTGGGGGCAACTGTACCTGGCTAACCTATACTTGGGGCAACTGTACCTGGCTAACCTATACTGGGGGCAACTGTACTTGGCTAACTTATACTGGGAGCAACTGTACCTGGCTAACCTATACTGAGGGCAACTGTACCTAGCTAACCTATACTGAGGGCAACTATACCAAGCTACCAATACTGAGGGCAACTGTACCTGGATAACCTATACTGGGAGAAACTGTACCTGGCTAACCTGTACTGGGGGCAACTGTACCTGGCCAACCTAAACTGGGGACAACTGTACCTGGCTAACCTTTACTGTGGGCAACTGTACCTGGCTAACCTGTACTGGGGGCAACTGTACCTGGCTAACTTATACTGGGAGCAACTGTACCTGGCTAACCTGTACTGGGGCAACTGTACCTGGCTAACCTATACTGGGAGCAACTGTACCTGGCTAACCTGTACTGGGGGCAACTGTACCTGGCTAACCTATACTGGGGGCAACTGTAACTGGCTAACCTTTACTGGGGGCAACTGTACCTGGCTAACCTATACTGGGGGCAACTATACCTGGCTAACCTGTACTGGGGGCAACTGTACCTGGCTAACCTATACTGGGGGCAACTGTACCTGGCTAACCTATACTGGGGGCAACTGTACCTGGCTAACCTATACTGGGGGCAACTGTACCTGGCTAACTTATACTGGGAGCAACTGTACCTGGCTAACCTATACTGAGGGCAACTGTACCTAGCTAACCTATACCGAGGGCAACTATACCAAGCTACCAATACTGAGGGCAACTGTACCTGGCTAACCTATACTGGGAGCAACTGTACCTGGCTAACCTGTACTGGGGGCAACTGTACCTGGCCAACCTAAACAACTGGGGGCAACTGTACCTGGCTAACCTTTACTGTGGGCAACTGTACCTGGCTAACCTGTACTGGGGGCAACTGTACCTGGCTAACCTATTCTGGGAGCAACTGTACCTGGCTAACCTGTACTGGGAGCAACTGTACCTGGCTAACCTGTACTGGGGGCAACTGTACCTGGCCAACCTAAACTGGGGGCAACTGTACCTGGCTAACCTATACTGGGGGCAACTGTACCTCGCTAACCTATACTGGGGGCAACTGTACCTGGCTAACCTATACTGCGGGCAACTGTACCTGGCTAACCTGTACTGGGGGCAACCGTACCTGGCTAACCTGTACTGGGGGCAACTGTACCTGGCTAACCTATACTGGGGGCAACTGTACCTGGCTAACCTATACTGGGGGCAACTGTACCTGGCTAACCTATACTGGGGGCAACTGTACCTGGCTAACTTATACTGGGAGCAACTGTACCTGGCTAACCTATACTGAGGGCAACTGTACCTAGCTAACCTATACTGAGGGCAACTATACCAAGCTACCAATACTGAGGGCAACTGTACCTGGCTAACCTATACTGGGAGCAACTGTACCTGGCTAACCTGTACTGGGGGCAACTGTACCTGGCCAACCTAAACTGGGGGCAACTGTACCTGGCTAACCTGTACTGGGGGCAACTGTACCTGGCTAACCTATACTGGGAGCAACTGTACCTGGCTAACCTGTACTGGGGGCAACTGTACCTGGCTAACCTATACTGGGAGCAACTGTACCTGGCTAACCTGTACTGGGGGCAACTGTACCTGGCTAACCTATACTGGGGGCAACTGTACCTGGCTAACCTTTACTGGGGGCAACTGTACCTGGCTAACCTATACTGGGGGCAACTGTACCTGGCTAACCTATACTGGGGGCAACTGTACCTGGCTAACCTGTACTGGGGGCAACTGTACCTGGCTAACCTATACTGGGGGCAACTGTACCTGGCTAACCTATACTTGGGGCAACTGTACCTGGCTAACCTATACTGGGGGCAACTGTACTTGGCTAACTTATACTGGGAGCAACTGTACCTGGCTAACCTATACTGAGGGCAACTGTACCTAGCTAACCTATACTGAGGGCAACTATACCAAGCTACCAATACTGAGGGCAACTGTACCTGGATAACCTATACTGGGAGAAACTGTACCTGGCTAACCTGTACTGGGGGCAACTGTACCTGGCCAACCTAAACTGGGGACAACTGTACCTGGCTAACCTTTACTGTGGGCAACTGTACCTGGCTAACCTGTACTGGGGGCAACTGTACCTGGCTAACTTATACTGGGAGCAACTGTACCTGGCTAACCTGTACTGGGGCAACTGTACCTGGCTAACCTATACTGGGAGCAACTGTACCTGGCTAACCTGTACTGGGGGCAACTGTACCTGGCTAACCTATACTGGGGGCAACTGTAACTGGCTAACCTTTACTGGGGGCAACTGTACCTGGCTAACCTATACTGGGGGCAACTATACCTGGCTAACCTGTACTGGGGGCAACTGTACCTGGCTAACCTATACTGGGGGCAACTGTACCTGGCTAACCTATACTGGGGGCAACTGTACCTGGCTAACCTATACTGGGGGCAACTGTACCTGGCTAACTTATACTGGGAGCAACTGTACCTGGCTAACCTATACTGAGGGCAACTGTACCTAGCTAACCTATACCGAGGGCAACTATACCAAGCTACCAATACTGAGGGCAACTGTACCTGGCTAACCTATACTGGGAGCAACTGTACCTGGCTAACCTGTACTGGGGGCAACTGTACCTGGCCAACCTAAACAACTGGGGGCAACTGTACCTGGCTAACCTTTACTGTGGGCAACTGTACCTGGCTAACCTGTACTGGGGGCAACTGTACCTGGCTAACCTATTCTGGGAGCAACTGTACCTTGCTAACCTGTACTGGGGGCAACTGTACCTGGCTAACCTATACTGGGAGCAACTGTACCTGGCTAACCTGTACTGGGGGCAACTGTACCTGGCTAACCTATACTGGGGGCAACTGTAACTGGCTAACCTTTACTGGGGGCAACTGTACCTGGCTAACCTATACTGGGGGCAACTGTACCTGGCTAACCTGTACTGGGGGCAACTGTACCTGGCTAACCTATACTGGGGTCAACTGTATCCGGCTAACCTATGCTGGGGGCAACTGTACCTGGCTAACCTATACTGGGGGCAACTGTACCTGGCTAACCTATACTGGGGGCAACTGTACCTGGCCAACCTATACTGGGGGCAACTGTACCTGGCCAACCTATACTGCTTCGCCACCCTCATCGGTGTCTTTTACCTTCACATTCCTCCCTTTGTTAGCGGCGTAGGATTGTCACAGGAGTTCTGTCGGGGTCAGAAGACGAGGTCAGAGTTTAATAAGCGATTGTAATGGAAAGCCTCCTTCTAGCCAGCGTGTGAAATTTTACAGAGCTGCTCTCCTTTCTGATAATCAAAGGCTTGTGATTTTCCGTCCCCATCTTATGCCAGGAATGTCCACGAGGAGGACGGTGACATCATTTCGCAGTGCGATCAGAGCGTCGGCGTGACCAACGATCCCGGTTTTATAGCATGCCTCTGATAAAGCTAAATCTCTCAGGGTAGCTGGTAACCAATAGTTTTGTGTCAAAGTAGGTAATTAAAAGTATTGTTTAAAAAAAAATGCTCATGTGACTTGAAGCAGCCTAGATGAAAGTGTAGAGGAAGGTTCTGTGTAGGGGCGTAATTAGATTGTGTGGAGCTCAGCTCAGTCGACAAATCCCTCCCTCAATACAGTATTCAGTTGTCATGGTAAGTGGGGCGGTACTCTTGTATATAATGCAAAGCAGCAGCGGACCATTGTAAGTGACTTGCTTCTGGTGGCGGAAAAGGTCCTCTACAAGTGCCATCAGGGCTGCTTCTAGCTCCAATGGCCCCAGGGCAAAAGTATCTTGGGGTCCCCCTGAAACCCTTCCCCCCCCCCCCCCCTCCTATCTCCCTCTGACTATGAGTAAATGGCCAGCTGTGCTTTCCAGTCTAAAGGTGGCCCACACACGATACAATAAAATGATCTGATTTTACGTCAATTTGATAAATATGATCGGATCTCCCGAAAAAAATCAAGTTTTTTTTTATTCGACTGAAAAATCCGATCGGATTTCCCGATTTTTTTTTTTTTTTTCAATTTTTATCAATCCGGAATTTTTAAAATTTTTCTTCAATTCCTCTAAAGATTGTATGGTGTGTGTTAGATTGTCAATTTATGAATATACTTACCCTAGCAATTTTCTCAGAGTTTACAATCATTTCTATCATGGTTGGGGAAAAATGTAACATATGTGTGTGGTACCAGGGGCGTAACAATATACCCTGCACGGAATGCAGCTGCAGGGGGGCCCATTCTGAGTGAATGACAACAAAGGGCAAGGAGAGAAAAAACTTTCTGCTCTCTGCACAATTGTTCTAATGACTGCATCTGCTCAGCCACTGATAACTAATCATACAAAGTTTTGTAGACAAACATTTGTAGACAGTCCCTATTCAGTGTGCTGGGAGAGGGGGCCCCATCCAAAGTTTTGCAGGGGGGCCCAGTGATTTCTAGTTACGCCCTGTGTGGTACATTGGTCATATTTTTGAAATGTTACATTCAGTCAGAAAAATTGATTGCAATTCTTGAAATGAACAGATATTTAAAAAATTGTATGGTGCGTGGTCCCCTGTAGGGCCTGAGCCCACTGCTGCGGCTATAAAAACGCATAGAAATGCAAGCAGTTTTAAAGCGTTTTGAAATGTGTTTTTAAAGTGTTTGAACGCGTTTCAACACATTTCAAAACGCTTAAAAAACTCATGTGTCTCTATGCGGTTTTATAAACGCAGCAGTGGGCTCAGGCCCTTAGCGGGGAAATCAGAGGGGAACAAAACAAAAATAATTATATTGATATTTAAATTATTTTTGTTAGCTGCAACACCTGAGAGTGACACACACAAAACCGGAGCACAGCTGATCGTAAGCTGCCCCTAAGTGGATTATCACTCTGGACGCTCTTAAACTTTAGTTTCTAAGGAAATTCAGCCACAAAATATGGGCGAGTGTGCCATATGGTCACCGGCCCTAATCCCACCGAGACCGGCTCGCGGCCGCTTAACCTTCTCTGTGCTGCTAAGTATCTATTTACTTTTATTTGTTCCTGGCACCCACCCCCCCCCCCCCCCCCCCTCTTCCAAGGGGCAAACAGTTTAAAAGACAACTGAAGTGAGAAGTATATGAAGGCTTCCATTTGTATTTCCTTTTAAACAATACCAGTTGCCTGGCAGCCATGCTGATCTATTTGGCTACAGTAGTGTGTGAAAAACACCAGAAACAAGCATGCAGCTAATCTTGTCAGATCTGACAATAATGTCAGAAACACCTGATGTGCTGCATGCTTGTTCAGGGTTTATGGCTGTAAGTATTAGAGGCAGAGGATCAGCAGGATTAGGATAGCCAGGTAGCTGGTGTTGCTTAAAGGGAACCTTAACCGGCGGGGGAAAAAAAATTCACTTACCTGGGGGCTTTCCCAAGCCTCCTGCAGCCGTCCTGTGCCCGCGCCGGTCCTTCAGTGCCCTCCGGTCTCCCTCCGCCGCTAAGTTTCGTTTTCGGACGACTGCCAGTCGTCCTCGGGCAAAGCGTCCTCTTCTTCCGCATTCCCCGTCGTAAAGCGCGTCCGCATGACGCCAAACGCGTCATGCGGACGCGCTTTATGGCTCTTTACGACGGGGAATCCGGAAGAAGAGGATGCTTTGCCCGAGGACGACTGGCAGTCGTCCGAAAACGAAACTTAGCGGCGGAGGGCACTGAAGGACCGGCGCGGGCACAGGACGGCTGCAGGAGGCTTGGGAAAGCCCCCAGGTAAGTGAATTTTTTTCCCCCGCCGGTTAAGGTTCCCTTTAAGCAACACCAGCTACCTGGCTATCCTAATCCTGCTGATCCTCTGCCTCTAATACTTACAGCCATAAACCCTGAACAAGCATGCAGCACATCAGGTGTTTCTGACATTATTGTCAGATCTGACAAGATTAGCTGCATGCTTGTTTCTGGTGTTTTTCACACACTACTGTAGCCAAATAGATCAGCATGGCTGCCAGGCAACTGGTATTGTTTAAAAGGAAATACAAATGGAAGCCTTCATATACTTCTCACTTCAGTTGTCTTTTAAACTGTTTGCCCCTTGGAAGAGGGGGGTTAAGGTTCCCTTTAAAGGTATCCTGAGCACTGGGTAAAAAAATGAAATATTCACTTACCTTGTGCCCAGTGTAGGCCGCAAGGTCCCCCGTCGTCCTCCTGGCTCCTCTCCTGGTCCCGGCTGGCAGATCCGTGATTAGATGACTTCGGCCCGAAGTCATCAGGTCTGCTTCCCTCTTCCTTAGCATCCTCCCCGCATGTGCGGTTCAATATTAGAGAACCACGCATGTGCAGGACTCTCACCGGCATGATGACGTGAAGCCGCTAATTAAGGAAGAGGGAAGCAGACCTGATGACTTTGTGCCGAAGTCATCTAATCACGGAGCTGCCAGCCGGGCAGGGCCAGCGCTACCATAGAGGCAAAGGAGGCAGCTGCCCCAGGGCCCTTAGCCTTTAGGGGTCCCCAGTGGCTACAAGAGGAAAAACATTTTTTTTCAAAAAGACCTTATAGTTTTTGAGAAAATCGATTTTAAAGTTTCAAAGGAAAAAAAATACACATTTAAAAACCCGCCGACTTTAACGGTTAATAGCAAATCCACCTTAAACGCTAGAAACCCTAAATTTGCAGGATATGTTAAGGAGATCATTGAAAATAAGAGGAAAAAACAATTTTTCAAAAAGACCTTATAGTTTTTGAGAAAATCGATTTTAAAGTTTCGAAGGAAAAAAGTATACTTTTAAATGCGGTAAATGTCACTTTTAGTAGCAAACCTAACGGTAGTGTAATTTTACAGGCGTCAAAAGAAAGAGCAATACATTTCCTGACGGGGTTTCCAGGGGGTCCATACGCAGCCGCAGCGCTTTGGCCAGGGATCGCTATACAGCCGCAATATGGCTGTATGAAGATCCCTGGTATTTTTTCCTATTTTCCCAATTTTTTTTATGTTTAGATTGTGGGAATTTTTTTTTTAATTATGTGGGGTCCCTCCTCCTGAAACTTTTTAACCCCTTGTCCCCCATGCAGGCTGGGGTAGCCAGAATGTGGAGCTCCGACCGATTGGGGCTTCACACCCTGACCTTACCAGCTGCAAAAAAGGTCCCTTAATGCCGATTTTTGTTCTGGGGTATCTGTTGGGGGGCCCCCCAGGTTTATTTTGCCCTGGGGCCCCATTGTTGCTTAAAACGGCCCTGCAGCCGGGACCAGGAGAGGAGCCAGGAGGACGCCGCTGAAGGAAGCCACAGGTAAGTCACTATTTCCTTTTTTACCCAGTGCTCAGGGTCCCCTTAAAAGGAAATAAATGTGTCTGCCTCCATATCCAGGCGCCTTCTGCTTGGGCTCATTAATCTTCTGGTACTTTATTCGGCCTGAGGAAGTGGGCACACACCCACGAAACGCTTTGCCAGTACCAATAAAATGTCGTTGTTTAGTATATGAATTTGTCTTCATTGAGGTAAGCCACCTCACCCTTTTCCTTTTAGCTGTTTTTAAAGCAGTTTTATCATACCTTGGGCGGCTCTTTTCACCTCTGAGGACAGTCAGTGACGTGACTATGTACTCTGTAAAATGTTGCAGAACCTGTCAGTGCTATATAAATACATAATAATAATATGGTAGGACATTACACTATACATTATACTATGACTATGGTAGGGATTGGATTGTTAGCTCCTCTGAGGACAGTCAGTGACATGACTATGTACTCTGTAAAATGTTGCAGAACCTGTCAGTGCTATATAAATACATAATAACAATATGGTAGGACATTAGACTATGACTATGGTAGGGATTAGATTGTGAGCTCCTCTGAGGACAGTCAATGACATGACTATACTCTGTAAAGTGCTGCAGAAGATGTCAGAAGATGTCAGTGTTATATAAATACATAATAATAATTGGGTGGGACATAACACTATGACAGGATTAGAGTGCGAGCTCCTCTGAGGACAGTCAGTGACAGGACTATGTATTCTGTAAAGTGCTGCAGAAGATGTCAGTGTTATATAAATACATAATAATAATTGGGTGGGACATAACACTATGACAGGATTAGAATGTGAGCTCCTCTGAGGACAGTCAGTGACAGGACTATGTATTCTGTAAAGTGCTGCAGAAGATGTCAGTGTTATATAAATACATAATAATAATTGGGTAGGACATTACACTATGACAGGATTAGAGTGCGAGCTCCTCTGAGGACAGTCAGTGACAGGACTATGTATTCTGTAAAGTGCTGCAGAAGATGTCAGTGTTATATAAATACATAATAATAATTGGGTAGGACATTACACTATGACAGGATTAGAGTGCAAGCTCCTCTGAGGACAGTCAGTGACAGGACTATGTATTCTGTAAAATTGCTGCAGAAGATGTCAGTGTTATATAAATACATAATAATAATTGGGTGGGACATTACACTATGACAGGATTAGAGTGCGAGCTCCTCTGAGGACAGTCAGTGACAGGACTATGTATTCTGTAAAGTGCTGCAGAAGATGTCAGTGTTATATAAATACATAATAATAATTGGGTGGGACATTACACTATGACAGGATTAGAGTGCGAGCTCCTCTGAGGACAGTCAGTGACAGGACTATGTACTCTGTAAAGTGCTGCAGAAGATGAAAGAGCTATAAAAGTACATAATAACAATAATGACAGAGAGAGATGGGTGGGTAACACAAAGAAAAAAAAAAGACATGACGGCACCAGCCATTTAAATAGTAAGTAGGAGGCGTTTTGAGTGTGTTTTTATGAGTTTGCGGTTCACATATACAAAACACAAATGCTTTTTCCCTGCGTTTATCAATTGCATTTTATGCAAATTACTAGGAAGACAAAAGGAAGCGGAAATACATCAGAAAGTAATAAAAAAAACGCATAGAAAAACGCATGAAAAACGCATACCCTTGCATTACCGTCAACTTTCATTATGTGCCTTTTTGATGCTTTTTTGAAAATTATGCAACAAAAGCAGCATTTTTAAAAAAAAGCATGTTTTAAAACGCATAAATAAAACGCATATGCGTTTTTATATGCATTTTCTTATGCGGCCCATTGACTACCATTAGTAGCAAAAACGATTTCTGCTATGTGTGTTCCTAGCCGCAAGCTGCATACATTTGGATACAAAATTTGCATAATCTTGCATCAACTGGAAATTATTTGCATCTCTACATCCAACCGAATGTTCCTTTCATGTTTAGATCTGGAAATGAAGGCATAAAAGGAAAAACAAGTTGTTCTCAGAAAGGGGGGGCTCGTCGCAGGCGCGGAACGCAGAATTCTCTGGCACAGAAAGAGTGGATGATATAACGTGTGATATTCCTCCGCAGATTGTTTACATCGCACGTTCGCTGTGACAGCTGAAAATATGTTCTCATGGAAACGATACTGCGAGAATCTACGGCGAGGCAGAAATTCACTAAACGATAAACAGACATAAATAAAATCATGTCAGTAAACATGAAAGCGCGGCGGTACAGAAGAGGCGCCGCTCATCGTGCGCTCGCCGTCCCCGGCAGCCCATCCGAACGCACTGTCACTGCGCTGAACGCGGATCATCGGGTCATCGCTGTCTGCCAATAATAAGTAAAAGTTGTGCCGCTTTATTCCGCTATCCTGCTGTGTTCACGGAGCGACTTGGACTGAGCGTTTGATCATAAATTAATCAGAGGATATCTTAGTGAAAACAATGCAAAAACAACTTTTGTTTCCAGAGCTGCACCCAGGGTAGGTACTGTCATCACCAGGGGTGTTGGGAGTAAGACAACCAGTGTCAGGAGTAAGCCTCCATCATTAGTGTCAGGCAGGGCTGTGCAGAGGATCCTTAAAAGAAATATGAAGTACCTTTAAAAAAAAAAGTTACACTTACCAGGGGCATCTGCCAGTCCCCTGCAGCGGCCCTGTGCCTGCGTCATTACCAAATGATCCTCTAGCCCTCGCCGTGGCTCAGCTTCGCTTTCTTCAGTCGCCATCTTCTGCACCTGTGCGGCCCAGGCCACGAACTTCCTTATTTGCGCTCCCATCGGCGAGAGTGCCCTGTGCAGGTGCAGTAGAGATTTTCTCGTACTGCGCCGATGCAGGATGCTCCCAGAGATGGGAGTGTGAACAAGGACGTGCACAGCCAGGGCATCGCAGTTGCCGTGGATGGCGACTTGCAAGTCGGCGATGATGAATCTGAGCCGGGGGACTAGAGGATCGCTCAGTGACGGTGCAGGCACAGGGCCGCTGCAGGGGTTGGCAGAAGCTCTTTTATGTGAAACTCTTTTTTTAGTTTTAAGGTATGCTTTAAAGGGACTCCGAGCACCTCTCATGGGCATGCCTTTAAGACCCCGCCCAGTACTGCAAAGTACTTAAAGATGCATACTTTTCATGTGATGTCTGAATCTCTGTTCTACACCAAATAGTTTTAGTTGATTTCAATTTAAAAATCGCAGCTGCCATCTTGGCTATGTTATAACTTCCAGGTCACCCCTGTCTTCTCTGTTAGAGAAGTGCATTACTGAATGAAGCAGAAAGAGGAAGTGACTCGCATGGCCATTGCAAGAGGCTCCTCCAGAGAGGTCATAGCACGACTTTGTTGGAAGTCGTCTTGCTTAAAGAGGAGCTGTCAGTCAGCCATACTATCTCAGAAAAAAACCAAAACACATATAAGTAGATAAATGCTTGCTCTACTTACATAACATATGTATTGCACTGTCCACGTTTTGATTTTAGTGATTTTTCTACAGTAAAAAAAATAAAAAATCCTTCGTATCATTTACCATTTTAAGTGTGGCTATTTTGAAGCCAATCCTGATGTCATTTCCTGCCCTACTCTCCTCTGCCTGATTTGCCTGCCCTTCACTATAGAAAGTGCATTGTCTCAGCATGAGAAATATTGGCCAATCAGAGAGGAACAGAGGTGTGGGAGGGGAAAACAGGAGGGAAAGAGGCTTCAGCCAATCAGGCTGCATTAGTTAAGTCTGAGGGGAAGTAGAGAAGCAAAAAAAGGACAACCCAGCATGCCCTGCAACTTCCTTTTTGTGTATCAAATTTTGTGTGTACCAAATACAGAGTCATGTAATCTGGGGAATGATCATTTATCAACAAGAAAAGTAATAGTGATTGTAACTTTTGGATTACCTGGTTAGCATCCTTATTACTTGTTTACCAGATAAAAATAAAGAATTGATTTTTGATTTTATGCCCGACAGTTACACTTTAAAGGCATGCCCATGAAAGGTGCTTGGAGTCCATTTAAGTGGGGTTGCTCAAATTGACAAAAGCCCCCCTTCCCAGAAATGCACAGTAGTACTGACAAGTGGTGGGTTTGCCTTAGGCAAGGGGTGCTTTAAGTTTCCTCTCTAATACTTCAGAGCTTTGTGAGGTTTCCATGCTTTCCATCTGCTATCCTTCATCTATTGCAGCCCTTCTCTGCCAGTCTTTACATTGGCTACCTATTACCCAAAGGGTCCATCATACAAAGCTCTTCATAAGTGGCCACCTCCTTACATTACATTTCCTCATTAATCTTCAGACACCATCCCACCTGGAACTTTCGCTTCACCCAGGAGACCCTCTTGTCCTCTAGCTTAGTCATCCCCTCCCACTCTTGCTTCCAGGACTTCTCACCAGCATCACCTCTCCTTTGGAACTCTCTTCCATAGCCAGTCCTTCATGCTCAGAGCCTAGAAATCTTCAATCGTTCTCTCAAAACACACCTGTTCAGACAAGTCTATAATTTGCTATAGTTGGCATTGGAGGGTCACTGCCTTATCCGCTAACCCCTGTGCCTCCTTCCCTAATGTCTCCACCCCACTACCCTATAGATTGTAAGCTTCCAAGGGCAGGCCTGGGACCTCCTCCTAGTGTTTCGTATCCTGTGGTAATTTATCATATGAACATGTACCAGTATTGGTGATATCTCAAAACACTCATCAACATTGTATGTAATTGTATTGCTGGTTGTCCTGATTGAGTTTTGAACATCTCATGTATCTATGCTCCCCACTATTTGTTTTGTACTATGTACAGCGCTACGGAAGATGTTAGAGCTATATAAATAAAAACAATAAAAACATAATAATGTAAATCTCTTGCTACACAGTCCATGAAAGTCCATTCTTTACATTGGCACCATTTGTCCTGGAGTCCAACTGGAGGGTTTCAGCAAACAATTATGAACAGCAGTAAAGATGAGGCAAAAGGTGAATTGAATTCACGTCTCACCTCACCCATAACTAAAGAGAAGTATTTAGGACATTGTTTAAAATGTGGATGTGGCCTTTATTTCAGCCATTGCAAATGCCACTTGCAGAATTTGAGGACTGCAGAGACTGGCCAAGCCATAGTCCTGCTGTCCCCAAGTTTGCAGGGTTTGAATATTGCAGACCAGAGTCAGACCAAGCCACAGTCATGCTGATCCCAAGTTTATGAAATTTGAGTGTAGCAGACCAGAGTCTGACTAAGCCATAGTCATGCTGATCCCAAGTTTGCAGGGTTTGAATATTGCAGACCAGAGTCAGACCAAGCCACAGTCATGCTGATCCCGAGTTTATGAAATTTGAGTGTAGCAGACCAGAGTCTGACTAAGCCATAGTCATGCTGATCCCAAGTTTGCAGTGTTTAGCTTGGCCAGACTCTGGTCTACAACACTCCATAGTCCTGCTGTCCCCAAGTTTGCAGAGTTTGAGTGTTGCAGACCAAAGTCTGGCCAAGCCACAGTCATGCTGTCCCCAAGTTTGCGGAGTTCGAGTGTTTAGTCCACAGTCTGACCAAACCAAAGTCATGCTGTCCCCAAGTTTGCGGAGTTCGAGTGTTTAGTCCACAGTCTGACCAAACCACAGTCATGCTGTCCTCAACAGCCAGAAAGACCTATTTCTCTTCTGTTTAAATTACTGCTTCCCAGGGCCTCTGATGGGACTAAAGACACAGCTCCAAAACGTCTTTGGAAAGAGGTTAACAGTGGCAGCTTGTGTTTTGCTTTTGTAATTAAAAAACACCCTCCAGGTTTGAGCAAGACCTGCCATTCTGCACTCGGCATACAAAGAATGAGAGCTTTTATACGAGAGACTGAAGATTATGATTATACAGCATCACAGAGAGGTCACATAGTGACCATTATACGCCCACCATCTAAAGGACAGACAATCTATCATTTGTTACGCTGAATCATCCGGACCCCTCGGCCGGCATGTGAGGCCTAAATCCTTCGTCTTGTGAAAATCACAAGGAAAGTATTACCGTGACTCCCCCCGGTCAGTGACAGATCCACCATCGGCAAAGACCAAAACATTTCATTGATGGACTCTGGAAGTTTCCAGATAAGACATAATGAACTACTATTGAGTTACGAAGAGATGATTGTTTGCATGGTCTTTATCAGTGTTACTAAGCTGTATTATTTGGTCATTGTTTATGTTGAAGCAAAATTGTTACTGTGAGAATGGTAACCATAAAGCTGTCCAGAATTTTCCATGCCAAGGGCTGGATACGGACAAACACTTGTCTATATATTTATTATTCTTTGTTTATAAGAAGTCATCGTTACACAGGCAATTTATCGGTTGTGCGATGCTTGCTTACAAAGTAACAAACAGTAAGTAATTTTATGGTAGTTCAATTATAACTAAGGGCTGGTGCACACCAAGAGCGCTTCTGAGCGCTTTTAAAAACGCCAGCACTTTGAAAAGCGCTTGGCTAATGTATTTGAATGGAATGGATCACACCAGAGCGATGTGATTTTCTCCAAAACGCAAACGCAGGTCCTGCAGCATTTCTGCTGATTTCTGATGCGATTCAGCCTCAATGTAAAGTATAGGAAAGTGGAAAATCGCTCTGAAAAGCGCTAGATCAGAGCGATTTTCCAAGCGTTTTTGTTACAGAAGCCGGTCAGTTACAGCTCTACTGTAACAAAATATAAAAAATGCAACACCGAAACGCTCCAAAAAAACCCAAACCTGCTAGGCATGATTAGAAAATCGCTAGGCACACGCCTAGAATCACCCTGTAAAATCACTTCAAAAAGCGCTGAGCGTTTGCGATTATGCAAGCACTTTTTGGTGTGCACTGGCCCTAAGGGCACTTTTCCACTAGAGGCGATTGCAATGCTGAATCGCAAAAGCGCAAATCGCTTGCGATTTTTAAAATCACTAGGGTTTGCCACACAACATAGGAATCGCGGTAGGTAATTTCCACTACCGCGATTCGTTTTTTACTAAAGCGCCGCGGAGCGATTTTTGTCGCGATTTTGCTATGATATGCAGTGCATAGCTAAATCGCAATCGCCGGGAAAAATTAGGACTTTGCTGAATCGCAATCGCTAGCGTTTAGCGCAAACGCTAGCGATTGCTAGTGGAAGAGGGCCCTTAGAAAGTTCAAATATCAACCCCACTAAAAAAAAATAAATATATATATATATATATATATATATATATATATATCACATTGTGTAAAAGTTATAATTTCTCTGCATGTCATTGATAGAGTTGGCCCGAACCGTTCACCGGGTGAATCTCTCTGGGCCTTGTACTACTTCCGGGTCGCTATGACCCGGAGTAGTATGTCTGCGCTGGCCCCGGCAGTGCGCGTCCTAGATCGCGCTCCTGTTGCCGGGCACTCTCTGGGCCATGAGCGTGATGTCACGCACATGCGCAGAAAGTGCCCGGCAACAGGAGCGCGATCTAGGACGCGCACTGCCGGGGCCAGCGCAGACATACTACTCCGGGTCATAGCGACCCGGAAGTAGTACAAGGCCCATAGATTCAGAGATGTTCGCCGGCGAACGGTTCGGGAACCGTTCGCAACATCTCTAGTCATTGAGTGAAATATGTATTTAGTCGATACAACTCAATCCCTGGATTGGTTATGTGCCCATGTGGCACACAGATTACAATCAATTGATTACAGATACTCTTCACCTTAAATTGTTATGTGTATAAAGGGTTGTACACGACATGTGCAACTTTTCCACCCAACTAT
This sequence comes from Hyperolius riggenbachi, assembly GCF_040937935.1. NCBI lineage: Eukaryota > Metazoa > Chordata > Amphibia > Anura > Hyperoliidae > Hyperolius > Hyperolius riggenbachi. The sequence goes on from NC_090654.1 coordinate 274,100,375, forward strand.
CCTCCAAACTTGGTCTGTTGGACAATAGTTGTGCATGTGTACGCGTGACAATTGACTAGACGAGTGGCCGATAACAACTGGCAGATCAACTCACACGACTCTTGGGCTGATATCGTGCAGTGAATGTCCTGCCTTAGGCCTGGAACCCACTGCAAAACGCAATCGCTAATCGCAATCGCTAGCGTTTCGTATGAGCAGTTTGTAAGCGATTCCTTGAGCGTTTTAGGGAGCGATTTTAAAAAGTGTATCAATTTGCCAGCAAAATCGCTCCATGCAAGTTTTGATGAGCGATTACGCCAGCGTTTATATACTTTGCATTGAAGCGCAAACGCTAACAAAATGCTGCATGTCCTGCGTTTGTGATTTTGCTAATCGCAATCGCTTCTGTGGAATTTGCACCATCAATTTACATTGGCAGAGCGTTTAGGGAAATTGCTATCGATTTCTCACGCTCCCTAGACGCTCAAAAAAATCGCTCTAGTGGGTTCCAGCCCTAACAGAAAGCTAGGAACTCCCCTCTCCTCACTCACTGTCAGACTCCTCACACATCACAACAAGCTGATTTTCCCCAATGATACTCTCCTGCCTCCCCCTCCTCACTCACTGTTAGACTCATCACACAGCACAACAAGCTGCTTTTCCCCAATGATGCTCTCCTGCCTCCCCCCTCCTCACTCACTGTCAGACTCCTCACACAGCACAACAAGCTGCTTTTCCCCAATGATGACCTCTTCACCTCACTCTCCTCTCGCTTCTCCTCCTACTCTGACTGCTGTTAGTGTAAACACAGTACAAACATGCTGCCCCTGTAATCTCTGCACCTGATGCAAATGTTTCACCTTGCTTCATGAGAGAACCGGCCCTGCCACTGCCTGCTTTCTCACCTCCTAATTCAGAGTTTTTACAAGACTGAATTGCACACAAATAGTGTGTAATGTCTTTTGTACGCAACGGTTACCTCTTTTTTTTTTTACTGTTCATTTATTTCTATAATTTTTTTTGCTGTGTTTATTAGCATTAAGGGGTGTGACCAAGGATGTGACGTCCATTGAGCAATGGCGTTTAAAGCGCCAGATCTATGTCAGTAGACTTTTGTAATGTTAAAGAGCAGCACAATCCTAAGCATATCGTTCTGCAATCATCTCTAGTTAAAGGGGACCCGAGGTGAGAGTGATATGGAGGCTGCCATATTTATTTCCTTTTAAACCATACCATTGGCATTGTTTACAAGGAAATAAATATGGCAGCCTCCATATCACTCTCACCTCGGGTTCCCTTTAAAAGATACCCAAACTGACATGTGACATGATGAGATAGACATGTGTATGTACAGTGCCTAGCACACAAATAACTATGCTGTGTTCCTTTTTTTCTTTCTCTGCCTGAAAGAGTTAAATATAAGGTATGCAAGTGGCTGACTCAGTCCTGACTCAGACAGGAAGTGACTACAGTGTGACCCTCACTGATAAGAGATTCCAACTATAAAACACTTTCCTAGCAGAAAATGGCTTCTGAGAGCAAGAAAGAAGTAAAAAAGGGGAGTTTCTTATCAGCGAGGGTCACACTGTAGTCACTTCCTGTCTGAGTCAGGACTGAGTCAGCCACTTACATACCTGATATTTTTACTCTTTCAGACACAGAAAGAAAAAAAGGAACACAGCATAGTTATTTGTGTGCTAGGCACTGTACATACACATGTCTATCTCATTATGTCACATTTCAGTTCGGGTATCCTTTAATATTTAGTATTTTTAGGGCGCCAACATCTTCCACAGCGTTGTACAGAGTATAAAGGCACTACTATGTATTGTCACTGACTGTCCCTCACAGAGCCGAGACGAGATCCTCCAGCACCCAAGGCTGAGACACCAAAGTGCGCCCCTCCATCCCTCCCACCCCACCCGTCACACACTGATTGCTATTAGACTAAGAGGCCCCTCCTCCATCCCTCCCACCCCAGCCGTCACACACTGATTGCTATTAGACTAAGAAGCGCCCCAGGCAGGGCCAGATTTGTACTTTTTACCGCCCAAGGCCACTATCACTAGCCGCCCCCTGACGAACAGCTAGCGTCCTACCACACACACACTTTTATTGATCATAGTAATCAATGTATTTAAAGATGCTTATTAACGATGCAATTTTACCGATTGATTGGACTGAACAGTGTTGATGATGCCTATCGACTACAAACGACCAACTGTCAATTGTTTCATCGGTCTGTTTTGTGGATCGATTATATCTGAAATGATCGGAATGATTAATAATTTTATCCCATTTATGGGCCAAATCAATACTTTCTGCTCTGATAGGTTGGAGCTGGTGGAGGGCGGAGTTAGACTTGTGATGAGTGACAGCTCAGGTCACAGACAATAAGCTGCCCATGTTTGCTGGCTCTTCCCTCCCTGAGTTCCAGACATTTGCCCACCTGCTGCAGTTCACATGTTGGCAGGTTGACTGACTGCATGAGTGTACCAGCCTGAAGCCGTCCCTTGCTTCCTGGTGCCCTAAGCCATGGCCTATGTGGCCTTGCCTGAAATCCAGCCATGGCTCCAGGGCTCCCAACCCCCCTCCCCAACACTTTAATCTTTAGTTATCTGACTTGCAGTCGCTGCCATGTATCCCCTTTTCTTATTTGCGCTTTGCTTCAAACACAATAGGGCAGTGATGGCTAACCTTGGCACTCCAGCTGTGACAAAACTACAAATCCCATCATGCCTCTGCCTTCCCTAGTTATGCTTAGAGCTGTCAGAGTATTGCAATGCCTCATGGGATTTGTAGTTTCACCACGGCTGGAGTGCCAAGGTTATCCATCACTGCCATAGGGGAATGATAGCTGAGTGATTTGTGAGCCCCCTCCTACACTGCGCCCTTAGGCTGAAGCCTCTCTCGCCTGTGCCTCGGCCTGGCACCTCAGAGCTCAAAATCTAATGCCTACCATGGCCATATATCCATTATAGTCTAGGGCCAATTTAGGGTGAGGCCAATTAACTTGTCTGTATGTTTTTTGGGAGGAAACCAGAGTGCCCGGAGGAAACCCACTCAGACAACATACAAACTCCATGCAGATGGTTCCGTGGCTGAGAAATGAACCAGGGACCCAGTGCTGCAAGGCGAGAGCGCTAACCACTACACCACCGTGCTGCCGGATATCCAGCTATCATAATTCCTGGGGAAAGGAATTCATGTTACCAAAACCCAGGGGCAGCCCCAACTACTGCTCCACTCCCTCTGATACAGGGGCCCATCCTTCAGATCAGGTGTTTGTGTGGCTGTATGTTATGGGTGTAAAGATCCTGCAGGCCACACTTGTCCTATGACCCCTTGCAAGATGGACCCCCATGTGGTGAGGGTCACCAAGAAGGGGCAAAGGAAGGATTATGAACACTAAGGAGGCCCCATCAAATTTTTGCTGGCGGGCCCTATGAATTGTACTTACGCCCCTGGCTGTGATGGTCACCAGGGCAGGGGCTTAACAATAGACCCTGCAAGGGATGCAGCTGCAGGGGGGCCCAGAAGTCACGGGGGGGCCCAACCTGAGAGACTGACAACTAAGGGCATGGAGAGCTGTCTGCACAATTGTTCTGATGACTCCATCTGCTCACCCACTGATAAGGAATCATACAAAGATTTGTAGACAGACCCTATTCAGTGTGCAGGGGGAGGGGCCTCATCCAAAGTTTTGCAGGTGGGCCAGTGATTTCTAGTTAAGCCCCTGCACCAGGGGTAGGCAAAGGAAAGATTGCGAATGCTGGGGAGGGCCTTGTCAAATTTTTCATAGTTTTTATATATTTTTTTTTAGAATATAGCAATGAACCACTGCGCTTCAAATGGGAAGTTTATAGTACTCAGGGGATCAAAGCAATGAAAGGGTCACTCCACCCCAGACAGATTATAGCAATAGACCACTCATGTCTCTACTCACTATCAATATAGTGGCAGACAACCCAAAAGCGCATCTTGTTTCAATGCGTATCAGATAAGTCAGCCAAGGATATCCATTCCTGCATTGCAGGTTAAAAAACTTTAATGTAAAACGCCAGGGACTGTGTGACAGGCATATACTCTGGCCGCGGAACACAAAGCAGCACATTGCCGTCAATCCACCCGGCTTCCACGTCTAACGTCAGTGCGTCTCTGACTCCGCCCTACGTATTTCGTCATGCTGTGTGACTCATTCAGGCCCCTTGATGACGAAACACGTAGGGCGGAGTTGGAGGCACGCACTGACGTCAGACGTGGAAGCCGGGTGGATTGAAGGCGACGTGCTGCTCTGTGTTCCGCGGTCGGAGTATATGCCTGTAACACAGTCCCTGGCATTTTATATTAAAGGGGTTCTCTGGGGGGGGGGGGGGGAAGTGTTGAAAATAAAAACAGACACTTACCTGGGGCTTCTACCAGCGCCCTGTAGCAGTAATGTCCCTCGCCGTCCTCCAACGATCCAACAGTCCCCGGCGCAGGCCCGGTCTAACGCGGCATCTCAGCCGACTGCTCCTGCGTGTGTCATCAGAAGAAAACCTAGTACTGCGTCTGCGCAGTAAGCTCCCAATGACACGAACGGGAGCGCACATTATTCGTCTTGTTAGACGATTAATTGCCCGGTGCTGGCGGTGGGGAACGGGTGATCGGAGGAGGACAGCGTGGGACATGACAGCTACAGGGGGCTGATAGAAACCCCAGGTGTCTGGTTTTATTTTCAAACCCCCCTCCCCCCCATAGAGCCCCTTTAAAGTTTTTTTAACCTGCACTGCTGGAACGGATATCCTTGGCTGACTTATCTGATACGCATTGAAACAAGACGCACTTTTGGGTTGTCTGCCACTATATTGATAGTGAGTAGAGATGTGAGGCGCAGTGGTCTATTGCTATATATTTTTTATAGTAACACCCCTGCAAAAGCCTGCTGTTTTATGAGAAAATGACAGTTATTGCCTACATTTTTACTTTTTTGGGCCATCACTAACTGAAAACAGGCCGATAATCTCCATCGCGTTACGACAGACAATGGCTAATGGGAATGATCAGCGTGCTCTGTGTCTTCATTGCGGCAATACATAATCCATAAAGCCAGGCTACTGTTACAGATATATACGGTTACCTCCCCCCCCCCATGCCAGGCAGCTTACTCCTTGCAGTCAATACAGAGGCTGAAAATAGCTGGAGGAGGAGATCTTAGGTTGGTGACCCTCATCCTCACCGTATCAGTGCTGGTTTAGCGAGCAGGCCGGATGCCCATTAACCTCCTGTGTGCTACAATGTGCGCCGCTTTACTGTCAGTCCTGGATTAAAGGGTTACTGCACCCACCGCTCTAAGAAGCTTAATTACCTTTAAAAAGCATTCTTAGCCGGGGTTCCCGGCACAGCGTGCGGCTCTGCGGTCTTCTACTCATTGTCCGAAACTGGGCGAAAAGAAATCAAAATGTTTTCAGGAATTTTTTTTTAAAAAGTATACACCAGAAAAAGCATGTGTCATGCAGCACAAACCAGAGAAAGCTCAGGTGCTACCCTCCCCCCCCCCCCCACTTCAATACAGGCAGACTGACGGTTTAATCTCTTGAGGACTGCAGTGCTAAGCCCCCCTAAAGACCAGGCATTTTTTCTGCAATTGGGCCACTGCAGCTTTAAGGGTTCGCTGCAGGGCCACACAACACAGCACACAAGTGATTCCCGCCCCTCCCCCCCTTTTCGCCCCACCAACAGAGCTCTCTGTTGGTGGGGTCTGATCGCTCCCCCAATGGTTTTTTTCTATAAATATTTTTCTTATTTATTTTGTAAAAAAAACACTGTTTCTTTAATATTTCCCCCTCCCTCCGCCAGCCTATCACTGCCAATCGCTACTGTGTCCCCCAGGGGGACAGCCATGTCACACAGCTGTCCCCAGTACAGGGCCGCCAGTTTTGGCGTCTCCGATCGCCGCTGGGAGACTGAAGGCGGAGCGGAAAAAGTGGCGTGACGCGGTCGGCGACAGGTTAAGGACCTGGACCACTATCAAGAAAAATTGTAAAATGTAAAAGACATGTAAACACATACAAATAAGAAGTATGTTTCTTATACAGTAAAATGAGCTATAAATTACTCTTTTCCTATGTTGCTGTCACTTACAGTAGCAGGGGCGTAACAATAGACCCTGCAAGGGATGCAGCCGCGGGGGGCCCAGAAGCTGCAAGCGGCCCCGTGAGGGGATACGTTTCTTTTCCCTGTCCTGAGAGAGACAACCAAGAGCACAGAGAGAAAAAAACTTTCTGCTCTCTGCACAATTGTTCTAATGACTGCATCTGCTCAGCCACTGATAAGGAATCAAAGTTTTGCAGACAAAGATTTATAGACAGTCCCTATTCAGTGTTCCACAGGGTCTTGTGTACAGCGCTGTTCTGCCTCCAGCCTTTCTACCCCTCCCCAAGTGCTGTGTACTGTAGTGATGCTGGAGGAGTCTGCAGAGCCAGTTCTGCTCCGCCTCCACCAGAGATGGACAGAGTGAGTGTAATAAGCTGAGGCTGGGAGCACACTCGTCTGTAGGTTTTCTGTATGCGTTTTCTGCACACCAGGGGCTTGATTCACTAAACCGTGATAACTCATATCACGGCCGCGCTAGCTTTTTTCACGTTTTCCATGAAAAATTTCACGATTGTGTGCGAAAATTCGCGATTGCCCACGAAAATGCTAGCGCGGCCGTGATATGACTTATCACGGTTTAGTGATTCAAGCCCCATGTGTGTCTGTATGTGTGAAAACATACACATTTTATCAGAGAAGCTAATGTAATTGATAGAGAAAATGCCTGCAGTGCTTCACTGCTATCTGTTTTTATCTGCATGGGGAAAACACATTCAGGTGTGCACTAGCCAACTGAATAACATTGGTTCTCCGTTTACCTGTGCAGAAAGTGGGTGGGGTGGAAGGGGATCCCATCCAAGGTTTTGCAGGGGGGCCCAGTGATTTCTATTTACGCCCCTGGGAGTAGTTAGCAGAAATCTGACAGAACTGGCACGTTTTTGCATAGCCCATCTCTTCATGGGTGTTTCTCAGTATATAATTTATTCTTTACAAAAGCACACACGTTTGCACACTATTGTGGCAGTTGGGCTAAGCAATTAGCATTTCACTAAGTGCTTTTGAAAATAAAGAAAACCCTTAGAACCCCCCACGAGGAGATGGACAAGTCCAAAACATGTCAGATTTTCACTACCTACTGTAAAAGACAGCAACATAGGATAAAAGGTAATTTATAGCACATTTTACTCTGGGAGAAATGTACTTTTTATTTATATATTTTTCACGATAGCAGCCCTTTAAAGAACAAGTGACACAGATGCTAACCTAGAAACAAAAAACACATATATAAGTAGATACATACTCATTCTACTTATATAACAGATGTATTGTAGTGTCCACGTTATGATTCCTGTGAATTTTATAAAGGAAAAGCAGAGAATCCTATTCTAGGCAGTTTCCATCTTGGTTACCTTTGACCTCCTGACATCATTTCCTCCCTCACTCTTTTTTCTCTTCTTGCTATTTGTGTATTCGTTACCCGCCCTCCTCCCAGAGTCTTCAGACACTCCCACTGAGGTCTATACTAGGAAGTGCACAGTCTTCTGTCATTAGAAGGAGGGAGAAATAAAGGGAAGAAGAGGTGGAATATATTATAGATAAAAAGCTCCCCCAACATGCAACTGTTTGGCAATGGCAATTAAAGGGCCAATGCTCCTAAGGTATGTGATAACTCCAACCCATAACAGCAGAAAAAGTTTTGAATGCAGGATTAGCATCTTTATCACTTAATACACTCAGACCAGTTGCTGTTGAAATTTGATTTTTATGGTGACACTCCTGCGTTAAGAAACAGAAGCTGGCGTTAAACATTAAGCCCACACATGGCATGTCATGCTTATCCAACTGGCTAAATGATCAATACTTACCAGACCAGAAACTGATGGAGCAATATCAATAGTTTCTCCAGTGTGCCTCACTTGGTATCAGTCAGATGAAATATCAATCAGAATGCAAAACCCGCTATCTCTGTACCTTGCTGTGACGATGGCAGCCAAGCACCACAATTCAACTTTTTTCTTTTTTATCCATTTAACAGCCAATTTTTTAGAGTCTTGCAGTGCTCCAGGCCAATTTATTGTAGCACTTTTTCATTTCTTATTTGTTACATTTGCTTGCTACTAAGTACTACTGCTGTAATGTGTATTTATGGCCACTTGTCACTAGGGGGCAGTGTGAGACAATAACAGGAGACTTCTGCATTGTTTCTATATTTTCTGCTAGCAGAGAGATATCAAAGCCTTCCAAGAGTTTACAGCACACCGACTTCTGCTGGCTGAGGGCACAAGTAGTGCACTTATCTAAAACAGGAGAATTCCTTTGAAGGCCCCTTTTTACACTTGCAGGCAGTTCCTGCGTTGCCTAACCACTATTTTACGGCAAGGGGTTGCAAAAGCAATGACAGTCTAAGAAGACTTTTCTCACTTATTTTATTCTTATCTGAGCCAACGCATGGACAGCTAATGCATGGTTCTAGGTGTAATGGAAGTCTATGGGCGATGCATGTAGTGTAAACAACAAAGCACAGTGCGTCGCGGCGGGCATGCGCAGATGGATGGGAATCCCAGTGATGTACTTGCTGCCCAGCTTGGAGTACATCACTGAGCAGGGGGCAGCGGTACAGCTGAGGAAACCCACTTGCTGGCCAAGCAGCAGTAATCAGGTGTTGCTGCTCACAGTGAACACTTGCTGCAGGTTTCTATTGGGAGTGATAACACAGGGTTACTGCTGCTTGGCCAGCAGGTGGATTTCCTCAGCTTTTCCAGCTCCCAGTCCGACACTGCTCCCCACGGGCAAACTCAGGATTTTCAAAGGGGGGATTCCTGAAAGGTCTCCCTCAGCCATGCACAATACAGTATAATAATATGGTGGGACATCATGCTGGGTACACATAATGCAATTTCTCATCCGACCAACAACGGGTCGATCAGGAGCAGTTTGGATGCAGATAATAATGAGGACAGCTGGTATTTTTAATAAAGGAGAAAGTGAAGCATTCACACAGCAGGAGGACACAGGGCTGTGTGCATACCTGGCTCACTAGAGCTGCTCCATGCTCTGTACACACGCTTCTGCTACATCCCAAGTCAACTGTAGCAGGGAAAGAAAGTGGGCAGTGCTGGGAGCTGCAGGATACCTGCAGATATTATGGTGTTTCAACTTGTGCCCGTCCCCAGACACTGCATCGGCCCTGGTCTGAGGGGGGATACTGGGCAGCTGTAATACCCCCCTGCGTTTGCCTATGCTCCCCCCTAAAAAAAAATAAAAAAAAAATACATAAATGTGAATGTCTATTGATGTCTACTATAAAGCGTCCTGAACTCATTTCTTTGTTACAGCTAATGCAAATCCTGCAATAAATCTGCAGGGTGTCTACTTCCTTCTTTCATGGAAGCAGGCATAGGGTTACCATCCTGTGCTTACAAGGTGGCTGCCCTGCCGTGGCAGTCAGCTGACACAGCTGAGAGATCATATTACAACTTGTGATTAAACACAGATGAGGGGGAATTAGGCTAAACGTTCAAAATACGTACAGGGTGCATTTCTCTGTTTTCCTTATCTCCTGTGCAAGAGTTCAGGTCTACTTTAAGATAAGCACTTGGTAAGTACTGACATGCCAGGATTTCTGTCTACCTAGGCAGTCTCAGCAGTAGTTTGTTGCTCTAAATAACCCCAAAAGCTTTCTAATGGAGTCTTGGCAAATGTACACAAACAACTGCCAATTCTAAACATAAAGGCACAGGTAGGATAATCAAAGGCTTCAGAAGGACCTATTTATAACAGTGATGGTCACATGACTGGCGGAAAAGTTCCCCCCCCCCCCCCCCCCCCCCCCCCCGTTGAAAATGGTAGCTGTTTTCAGCGATCGGTTAAACACCATGTTTACTAAAGTGACAATCAGCTTAACGCCACTTTTGTAAGATTCCGCCGGTTTCCTAAAATCACAGCGATTGCAGATAGTTATCTGCTTTATCTAACGATCAGCATGACAAGCGCTTTATAGACTTCCAAATAACGGTCACCACATTGAAAGTGAAAAATGTTCAGAATAGACTTTTTCCAATACCTCTCTTCTCTGTAAATAATATTGTATCTGCTCTGTTTAAACAACCTTATCTGACTGCTCTGGGATTTAAAGGGCAACTGAAGTGAGAGGGACATGGAGGCTGCCATATTTATTTCCTTTTATAAGCAATACTAGTTGCCTGGCTGTCCTGCTGATCCTGTAATACTTTTAGCCATAGCCCCTGAACAAGCATGCAACAGATCAGGTGTTTGACATTATTGTCAGATCTGCCAAGATTAGCTGCATGCTTGTTTCTGGCGTGATTCAGATACTACTGCAGCCAAATAGATCAGCAGGACTGCCAGGCAACTGGTATTGTTTAAAATGAAATAAATATGGCAGTCTCCATATTCTTCTCACTTCAGTTGTCCATTAAGAGCCTTTGGTGACAGTTCAGACTTTCCAAGGCATGTTAGAATCCATCACCAACTTCTCAGTCTGTTCTTATACTTACCTGCGGTCAGTTAGCTTCCTCTGTGTCAGTCCGGTTCCCTCCCATCTGCTGCTGTGGAGTCCACTATTCAGCCGTGTTGCAGGCCTCTGCGCATGCGCTCCCATAGGCTGGAGTGTTCTGCGTAAGCACAGTTACAGTCTTAACGACATGTGCAGAGTGCTTTCGTCTATTTGACAATCATAGGGTGTAAGTGGCCAGGAACCAGCATGCATAGCAGACAGTCCCCGTCTGGCTCAGCCAGGGACTGCACTGCTGCTGACAGGGGTAGAATGGAGGGGACCGGAGAGGACAGTGAGGGAGGTAACTGACTACTAGAGTTGGGCCGAACGGTTCGCCGGCGAACGTGGTTCGCGCGAACTTAGGTGGTTCGCGTGCGGGTACCGCACGCAAACGTTTTGCGGAAGAAGTTCGGTTCGCCCCATAATGCACCTGAGGGTCAACTTTGACCCTCTACATCACAGTCAGCAGGCCCAGTGTAGCCAATTAGGCTACACTAGCCCCTGGAGCCCCACCCCCCTTATATAAGGCAGGCAGCGGCGGCCATTACGGCCACTCGTGTGCCTGCATTAGTGAGAGTAGGGCGAGCTGCTGCAGTCTCTCATATAGGGAAAGATTAGTTAGGCTTAACTTCTTCCTGGCTGCATACCTGTTCTGTTCAGTGAGCCCTCAGCCCACTGCATACCTGTACTGTGATCCTGCCACTGCATACCTGTTCAGTGATCCTGCCACTGCATACCTGTTCTGTGAACCCACCCACCACCACTGCATACCTGTTCAGTGATCCTGCCACTGCATACCTGTTCTGTGAACCCACCCACCACTGCATACCTGTTCAGTGATCCTGCTGCCACTGCATACCTGTTCTGTGAACCCACCCACCACTGCATACCTGTTCAGTGATCCTGCCACTGCATACCTGTTCTGTGAACCCACCACTGCATACCTGTTCTGTGAACCCACCCACCACTGCATACCTGTTCAGTGATCCTGCTGCCACTGCATACCTGTTCTGTGAACACACCACTGCATACCTGTTCTGTGAACCCACCACTGCATACCTGTTCAGTGAACCCGCCACTGCATACCTGTTCTGTTCAGTGGACCCGCCACTGTATACCTGTTTAGTGAACCCGCCACTGCATACCTGTTCTGTTCAGTGGAGTTTGGTGTGTCAGTGTGAAGCAGTACCTTAATTACACTACCTGATTGATGTATACACATGCAAGATGTTTTAAAGCACTTTAGGCCTGTCATTTAGCATTCAATGTGATTTCTGCCCTTAAAACGCTGCTTTTCGTCAAATCCAGATTTTTCCCGGGGACTTTTGGCGTGTATCCCACTCCGCCATGCCCCCCTCCAGGTGTTAGACCCCTTGAAACATCTTTTCCATCACTTTTGTGGCCAGCATAATTATTTTTTTTTTTCAAAGTTCGCATCCCCATTGAAGTCTATTGCGGTTCGCGAACTTTAACGCGAACCGAACCTTCCGCGGAAGTTCGCGAACCCGGTTCGCGAACCTAAAATCGGAGGTTCGGCCCAACTCTACTGACTACAGGGGGTTGGAGGAAGCCCTAGGTATTGGTAAGTATACATTACTATTGTCTAAGGCACGGGACCCCAAACGTTTTGGGTTGAGGGCCGGGTCAACATACTTCAGAATGCTGGGGGGGCGGAGTATACATAGAAGTCTTTGCGGGACAGACAGTGATGCATACTAAGGTGACAACCTTCAGTACAATTGGACAACAGTGTCACCTGATGTGGAATCTGATTGGAAATCAGCGAATTACTGCTTTCTGGCTTCATTCTATATGCGGACCACCAATATTTAAAGATGTAACCAACCGCATCTATAATATATTTTGTGTGTGGGGGGCCGGTTAAAAAGCCTCAGGGGGCCACATTCGGCCCGCGGGCCTTAGTTTGAGGACCACTGGTCTAAGGTTAGGTACACTTTATGGTGGCCACACACATTACAACCAAATACACGTGTGTGCGGTTCATTGATTTGAGGAGTCTAATAGTGACCATACAAGGTACAATTAAAACGTTCAATTTTCTCATTTATTCAACCAAAACGATCGAATAGAGTGAAAATGGAAATGAATCCTTTTCTTCGATTGAGGAAAAAAAAACCAAACGAACGATTATTCAGTTTTTTTGATAAAAATCTGATCGGACATGTTGGAAAAATCTTGGTGAGGATTTGTTCACATCTAAAATCGAAATCGCTGACGGCAGCGATTTTCGATTTTTCTTCCTCCCCTCCCGACGCTTTTCTAAGAGCTTTTGCAGAGCGATTTGGCTTTTTTCACTTGAGAACTCTTTGATCCGGATATGAATAAATACAATGTATTTATTCATCGAAGCGCTGGAGAAATCGCTATGCAAAAGCGCTTTGCCATTTCCCTTTACCTTCTATTGAGGCAAAAACGCTCAGAAAATGGCCCAGGCAGCACTTTGCTGAGCAGATCGGAAACGAACCGCTTAGATGTGAACTCTCTCATAGGGAATCATCGCACAAGCTTTTTAGGGTGATTTTCAAAATCTCCGGCGCTTGAAAAAAGGGCAAAAGCACCCCTAGTGTGAACAATCCCTCATTGTTTGTGAAATTGTATAGTGTAGGGTAGGTTGTGTAAGAAACCACGGTTAGATAAACCAACTTTTTCTTCAGATTCGATCGTTTTTCTCGGATGTTTGGAAAAATCGAACGTCCGTCTATGGTACCTCGAAAAGAATTGTAAAAACCATTCGACCAAATGGAATAATAATCGATCAAATTTCTCTGATCGAGAAAAAAAAGATAAAATTGTACCGTGTATGGGTACTTCTTATTTGCCTGAAAACAGAGATTGGAATTCTCAAATCGAAAAAAAAAAAAAAAAAAAAAAAAATAAAAATATATATATATATATATATATATATATATATATATATATATATATATATATATATATATATATATATATATATTTATCTACTGAAAAATGTGTTTGATTGACTCTGAACTTTACTCCCATCCTTTAATTTGATATATTACTCATTTTAAAAAGTTAATATGAAGAAAAATGAACCAGGATAGAAACGATCAGTGTGGTTTGAATTATAAAACAACATATTTTTCTTATAAAATCTTTAAGGTATGCGTGACTAGCAGTGTGACAGGGGCGTGATCAGGGGTGTGGCTTAAGTGTCCCTCTTTCTCATCTCAAAAGGTTGGGGGAGGTATGATAATACCAGTTGCTTGATTCTCCTGCTGATCCTGTGTCCTTAATACTTTCAGCTACAGCCCCTGAACAAGCATGCAGATCAGGTGCTCTGAGTCTGACTGAAAGGACAACCAAATTGAGAATACTATGGAGGCTGCCATATTTATTTCCTTTTAAATAATACAAGTTGCCTGGCATCCCTGCTGGTCTTTTTGGCTGCAAAAGTGTCTGAATAACACCAGAAACAAGCATGCAGCTATTCTGTCAGATCTGACAATAATGTCAGAAACACCTGATGTGCTGCATGCTTGTTCAGAGTCTATGGCTGAAAGTATTAGAGGCAGAGAATCAGCAGGGCTGCCAGGCAACTGGTATTGCTTAAAAGGAAATCAATATGGCAGCCGCCATATACCTCTCTCTTCAGTTGTCCTGGATTAGCTGTATGCTTGTTTCAGGTGGTGTGATTCAGCCACTACTGCAGTCAAAGAGATCAGCAGGACTACCAGGCAACTGGTATTGTTTAAAAGGAAACATCTATCTCCCTCTCAGTTTAGGTTCCCTTTAAATCTATCAAGTACTCCAGGAAAAAGGTGTCATCCTTATTCAAAACTTTCTGCTTGTAATTCATTACAGAAAAAAAAAAGGACACCGACTTGTGCCAGGCGACAGATTAGGGCAGCAAAGTTTGCTGTCACATTCCGGCTGTCAGCAGCAGTGACACTAATGAAGCCTCTTCCCCCGGCAGGTGGGTGGAGGAGGGGGGGGATTATACTATTATTCTGCAGAGGGGAATCTGCTCTGAGTCTCAGAAGATGAAAGTTGAAGGGTGGCGGTGGGCTCTGGTGACTGGCATGAGGGTGGGTGGGTGATCAGGAGGGGAAGGCGGAGGCAGCGGAGGAGGAGGAGGTGGCGGCGAGCCCCCCCCCCCCTCCCAGTCTGATCAGTGTGTGTAGGAGCAGCAGTGTGAGAAGCTTGTCCCCTTGTAGCGCTGCAATGCTTTGTGGGACCTTACGCTGCTTCTTGCCCCCTGCAGCACCCTGCGCCCTCCAGCCTTAGGGAGACAATCACCCATTGGAGCCCCCCACCCCGCCTTCGCACCTTACAGCCCCTGGGGACATGGAGGGCACCGCCGGCGGGAGCTACACCCGGGCACGGCTCCTCGTGCTGGGCAGGAGGAAGCGAAGGGACAGGATGCTCCGGGAGGGATGTTTGCTCTGTGCCCTCCTGTTCGTGGCGTGGAGCCTGGCCGGACCCCTGCAGGGCGCAGGTAAGCGACAGCTGGGAGGTTGTGCCAGGGCTGCTAGTAGCAGCAATAGGATAAGTGGCACAGATGGCATGTTCCGCTCTGGTAATCTCTCTACAGCTGCACCACTCAGCCCATTAACATTCACATGGTCTCACGCTTCCAACGCAGCCCCGAGCATCTGCTGCCTGATATGTGGCACTGGGGAGGGGGTGGGTTCCCTTCAAACCTCAGGCAGGTATCTCTGTGGGCTTCCCAGCTGTTTGTAGAGCTACACGTCCCACTGAGATGGGACAAAAAGCAAAGGAGCCGGCTATAGCTGAAGGAATCAGGGCGACTTCTCAGGGCGAAAACCAGCTTAGGGGCACCATTGTGTCTGGCTGCATGATAATTGTGCGCAGACAGTTACATAACCTCTGGCTAAAAGTTCAGTTACTGTCGTATGCCCCTGCCTGTTACATAGCACTATTGCCTGTCTGTACCAAAAACTATTCCCAGTGCGATACCCATCGTACTTGGCAAATTATACGATTCTGATTATCGATTCGGATAGCCCCAGCATCCTGCTAGGATTGCTGGAGGAAGCAGGAGCGATTTAATAAAGGTGGGAACATAGCAGCCATAGCATCTGCTATGGGGCCCATAGTCAAGGGGGGCCCGATGGCAATGGCCGGCAGAGATAATGGGGTCCTCAGTGGGTCGAGCAATGCAAGCGGAGCAAAGGGGAGATACTGGCTCTACCTAATACTGGGGGCCCCTCTGTCTATTTATACTGGGGGACTATTACTGGAAGACCCTCTGACTACCCAAACTGCGGGGCTACCTAATATTGGGGGTACCTCATTCTGGGGGGCACCTCTGGCTGCCCCAAACTGGTGTGTGTGGGTGGGCACACAGGTGTCTTATTTTTTGTGTCTTTTTTTTTTTTTTGTATAGTTTATAGCTTTTGCAGCTGGGTGGGAACACACAATACAATAAAACGATTCAATTTTAATTGCAATTCAATAAAAATGAACTTTTTTTTTTTTTTTTAACTGTTCAAGAAAGCTGATAGAATTCCCCCCCCCCCCCCCCCTTTTTTTTTTTTTTTTTAAAATAAAAGTAGATCGGGAGTGGTGGATTTTTTTCATACATTTTTCAGAATATTGAATGGTGTGGGGTAGATTGTCAATTTCTTGATGTAAAGCAATTTTTCAATCATTGTTGACGTAACTGGGTAGAAATTGAACACAGGTGTGTGATGCATTGGTCAGATTTCTCAAAATAATACAATCGTTTACAAAAAAATTATTTTAATTCTTGAACTGGAAAGAAATATAAAATAATGTTATGGTGTGTGGCCACCTATAGACTAGAGACATTACTCTTAAATTCCATTTTTTTTTTTTTTTTGCAAAAGCTGATGATTGAATGAGCAAATTCAGAAAGGCTAAAGCTCGATATACACTTTCAATTATGATTGGCCAATCATTGACCAATTTTACCACCTCCATTCAGTATGATGGTTTACCAAACCAATCTGTGCATAGCACTCAATATCTGTTGGTTGACCTTCATACTACATGGAGACTATAAAATTGGTCAGAGATTGGCCAATCATAATTGAAAGTGTGTTCTGGGCTTAAACGACAACTGAAGCGAGAGGGATATGGAGGCTTCCATGTTTATTTTCTTTTAAGCAATTCCAGTTGCCTGTCTGTCCTGCCGCTTCTCTGCATCTCATACTTTTAGGGCTTGTTTCCACTGTTGCGACGCGATTTCGGCCGCATTCCGACGCTTGTAAAAACGCATGCGGATGCGTTTCCACATGCGTTTTTACCCGCGATTTCGCCTGCGATTTCGCATGGCAGGGTGCCATGCGAAATTAACCATGACACTGCCAGGGCTAAATAAAATTGAAAAAGGTGCGAAATCGCACGCGAAATCGCGGGTAAAAACGCACGTAACAAACGCATGCGTTTTTACTATTAAATACATTAGCGGCGATTCGCACGGATTCCCGACGCAGGCGAAATCGTTGGCTCTTTTGTGCGTTTTTTTCACGCTGAAAAAAACGCACCTCAACAACGCTACAGTGGAAACAGGCCCATCCACTTGTATTACATGTGCGGATCTGCATGCGTTGGACGCATGCAGATTCGCGATAGTGGAAACGAGCCCTTAGTCGTAGCCCCTGAACAAGCATACAGTATATCGGGTGTTTATGACATTATTGTCAGATCTGATAAGATTAGCTGCATGCTTCTTTCCGGTGGGATTCAGACACTACTGCAGCCAAATAGATCAGCAGGGCTGCCAGGCAACTGGGATTGTTTAAAAGGAAATAAATATGGCAACCTCCATACTCTTCTCACTTCAGTTGTCCTTTAGGGCTCGTTTCCACTATAGCGAATCCGCATGCAGGCACTGCATGCGGATTCGCATAGGCAATACAAGTGGATGGGATTGTTTCCACTTGTGCGTCGTGCGGGTGCGTTTCGGCGTGCGGGAAAAATCTGCACGACAGGGTCGTCAGATTTCGCGTGCGGCAGGAATGCGGGCGAATCGCCGCTAATGCATTCAATAGGGAAATCGCATGCGGCTTTGTCATGCGGATTTCCCCGCGATTTCGCATGTAAAGCAATGGAGCTTTACACAGGCAGTGACATGGTTAAATTCGCCTGGCTCCTTGCCATGCGATATCGCATGCGAAATCGCGGGTAAATCCGCATGCGGAAAAGCGATTTCTTCTGCGGTGGAATCCAGGCGATTCCGCACCGCTACAGTGGAAACGAGCCCTTAATGATTGATACCTGACAGTTTAGTTTAATCATCAGCTATCAGGTCATCAGTCAGTCATTAGCCCTCCAAATCTCATGATCTCCATGCAAAGTTCTGGTTCGGGTGAAGGTGGCCATTAACGGTACATTTTTTATCATCCAATGCGATCCTTCAACGCAATTTTTACGATTGAATTGTACAGAAAACTGCGCTGTGTGTGTGTT
Organism: Hyperolius riggenbachi; assembly: GCF_040937935.1. Lineage (NCBI taxonomy): Eukaryota > Metazoa > Chordata > Amphibia > Anura > Hyperoliidae > Hyperolius > Hyperolius riggenbachi. The sequence goes on from NC_090654.1 coordinate 274,118,382, forward strand.
GAGAATCAATGTAAAACGATTCTATGGCTGATTGGAACAGAAAATTCAGTCGATTCGAATGTTGGGTTTTACAATCTAATTAGAAGAGCGAGAATATCCTAATCAACCTGTTTATGGGAACAATCGATAATTACCTTCCGATTACTTTTTGATCATAAAAATGCATCGAAAGATTGCATCTGATGAATAAAATGGTACTGTTTATGGGCACCTTAGTGGGAAATCTGCTTCCTGCACTGTTTTACCCTGATGCAGACTTGCAGCGTTTCTCTAATCTAGACCAGAGAAACTGGAGCAAAAGCGGAGCAGCAGCTGGAATCAGCCAATCAGGTTCCAGCTGGTGAATGAAGCAAGGATTGTGATTGGTGAATTATTGCTGCTCCAGTTCTCCAGGAACTTAATTATTCATTTTACAATGGAGCTTTGTCGCATGCCGTTCCTTTTCCTTTCCTGTTTATGAACAACAGGTCCCAGCAGGCAGGGCTGGTTCAAGTAACAATTGGGCCCTAGGGCAAAATTAGCCTGGGGGCCCCCTAACAGACACCCCCCGACCAAAAAGCGTCATTAGAGGCCCTTTGTTGCAGCCACATTTTCCTCCTGGGCCCCTGAGCTGGCTACTGACCCTCCTCCAATCACCTCCCAACTTAACAGACTCTGCAGAGTCCCTGGGGAGCAACAGTTCAGATGGGGGAGGGGCACCTTGGGGGCCCCTACAGGCTCTGGGGCCCTGGGGCAATTGCCCATTTTTTCTTATGGAAGCTCCGGCCCTGCCAGCAGGCATAGGTTCAGCCGCGTATTTGTAAACTACAGAAAAAGGTCCTAACTGTCCCTGTTTTGAAGGAATAGATTTGTTTTTAGACCTGAATCCTGTCCCTATGTTACATCACTTTTTTGTTTGGCTACAATAAGGATATAGGCAGCTAACAGAGGCAGCCTGTGACTGCTATTATAGTGGCATTCTCCAATAGGACCAGTAGTGAAAATGACATGCTTGCTTATTGTTTACAATATTCATTTATAGATTAATTAGTCGGTGTTTGCCCATTGTAAAATCTTTCCGCACCCTGATTTACATTCTGAAATGTATCCCTGGTGGTGACATCTTTAGTCCTGCCAGATGATCTGTACGGAATGTTCGTTAAAGGATACCCGAACTGAACTGTGACATGATGAGACAGACATGTGTATGTACAGCCTAGCACACAAATAACTATGCTGTGTTCCTTTTTTTCTTTCTCTGCCTGAAAGCGTTAAATATCAGGTATGTAAGTGGCTGACTCAGTCCTGACTCAGACAGGAAGTGACTACAGTGTGAGACCCTCACTGATAAGAAAATTCCCTTTTTTACCTCTTTCTTGCTCTCAGAAGTCATTTTCTGCTAGGAAAGTGTTTTATAGCTGAGCTGAGATGAGCTCGTCCAGACCGCTAAGGAGGTTAAAAGGGGTTGGTCGGGTGTGATGCAGTTATGCTGCTCCACATTCCAAAGAGACAGTCCCCCATCCGGTCTCCCCCCTCCTGCAGGCGTAATATGCCCTCTTGGGCCCGTAGTGAGTGTAGAAGCAGCTCACCTGTCACCTGTCCTGTACTCATCTAGTGCAGGGTATTTTCTAGGCTAAACTGCACCCAGGGCGAGGGTGTAAATATTGCAAGCAAGTGGACTCACAAACATTATCTGCGATGCAGTATATTTAGCCACCCAATATAGGTAACCAGGTATAGGTGTCCCCAGTATATGTATTCAGGTACAGGTGCCCCCAGTACAAGTAGCCAGGCATAGGTGTCCCAGTATAGGTAGCCAGTATAGTTGCCACTTGTATAGGTAGCCAGTATAGTTGGCCCAGTACAGGTAGCCAGGCATAGGTGCACCCAGTATAGGTAGCCATGTATAGGTGCCCCCCGTACAAAGTAGCCAGGCATAGGTGCACCCAGTATAGGTTGCCAAGTATAGGTGCCACATATAGATAGCCAGGCATAGGTGCCTTAGTACAAGTAGCCAGGCATAGGTGCCCCCAGTATATGTAGCCAGACGTACGTGCCCCATATAGGTAGCCAGGCATAGGTGCCCGCAGTATATGTAGCCAGACATATGTGCCCCCAGTATAGGTAGCCAGGCTTTGGTGCCTCTGTACAAGCAGCCTGACATAGGTGCCCCCAGTACAGGTAACCAGACATAGGTGCCCCCAGTATAGGTAGCCAGACATATGTGCCCCCAGTATAAGTAGCCAGGCTTTGGTGCCTCTGTACAAGCAGCCTGACATAGGTGCCCCCAGTACAGGTAACCAGACATAGGTGCCCCCCGTATAGGTAGCCAGACATATGTGCCCCCAGTATAAGTAGCCAGGCTTTGGTGCCTCTGTACAAGCAGCCTGACATAGGTGCCCCCAGTACAGGTAACCAGACATAGGTGCCCCCAGTATAGGTAGCCAGACATAGGTGCCCCCAGTATAGGTAACCAGGCATAAGTGCCTCAGTACAAGTAGCCAGACATAGGTGCCCCAATATAGGTAGCCAGGCATAGGTGCTTCAGTACAAGTAGCCAGACATAGGTGTCCACAGTATAGATAGCCAGGCATAGGTGCTCCCGGTATAGTGCGGCTGGGCTCCTCTGTCTGCAGCCGCTCACTCTCTCTACTTCCTGCTAATCAGGAAGTAGTAAGAGTAATTTACCCAACACCGCATACTTGTGAACTGCCCCTTTTCCCCCCTCTGCCAACCGCACACGCAATTCAGCTGTCACCAAGCAGATTGTCTGTACAGCCCTCAATTCCTGCAATATTGCCCGAACAATCATTCAGAAATAATTAAGGGTGACATTAATGTAACGTCTTTGAAACTGTCATTTACGTTGCACGGGATTTGATTCGTCCGCCCCTGCGCTGTTTCCCCCACTCACATACCTGCAGGCTGATTTTACTACTTAACACAATTCAGACTGCGATTATAAAGAAAAGATTTGTGATTTACATAACAATCAAACGTTTGCTGTCATTTCCTGCCTTCGTCTAGACAGCGGATTCCGGCAGTCATTTCCTGGATGCCTCTCTGTATGCTCTCTCCTTTTGAGGTTTTTTTTGCATTATTATTTGCATTTATTGTAGTCGGTATAATAATAACTGTGTGTGAGAATATGAGAGGGAATATCGGCACAAGGGATTATCAATGAGATGCAAATATTTACGAGGTCATGCAGGATTATGTAAATTTGTATGCAAATTTATGCAGCTTGAAAATGGACCAATCAGGTCTCACCAAGGTTTAGATTCATTGGTCCATTTTTCAAGCTGCCTATATTTGTATAAAAATTGACATACTCCTGCATGAACTCAGAAATATTAGCATCCCATTGATCATCCCTAATCAGCACTTCTGTACAGGACTGGTTCCAGGTGTGACTCCGCTGGCTGCATGCTTGTTCCAGGTGTGACTCTGCTGGCTGCATGCTTGTTCCAGGCGTGACTCCACTGGCTGCATGCTTGTTCCAGGTGTGACTCTGCTGGCTGCATGCTTGTTCCAGGCGTGACTCCACTGGCTGCATGCTTGTTCCAGGTGTGACTCTGCTGGCTGCATGCTTGTTCCAGGCGTGACTCCACTGGCTGCATGCTTGTTCCAGGTGTGACTCCGCTGGCTGCATGCTTGTTCCAGGTGTGACTCCACTGGCTGCATGCTTGTTCCAGGTGCGACTCCGCTGGCTGCATGCTTGTTCCAGGTGCGACCGCTGGCTGCATGCTTGTTCCAGGTGCGACTGCTGGCTGCATGCTTGTTCCAGGTGCGACTGCTGGCTGCATGCTTGTTCCAGGTGCGACTGCTGGCTGCATGCTTGTTCCAGGTGCGACTGCTGGCTGCATGCTTGTTCCAGGTGCGACTGCTGGCTGCATGCTTGTTCCAGGTGCGACTGCTGGCTGCATGCTTGTTCCAGGTGCGACTGCTGGCTGCATGCTTGTTCCAGGTGCGACTGCTGGCTGCATGCTTGTTCCAGGTGCGACTGCTGGCTGCATGCTTGTTCCAGGTGCGACTGCTGGCTGCATGCTTGTTCCAGGTGTGACTGCTGGCTGCATGCTTGTTCCAGGTGCGACTGCTGGCTGCATGCTTGTTCCAGGTGCGACTGCTGGCTGCATGCTTGTTCCAGGTGCGACTGCTGGCTGCATGCTTGTTCCAGGTGCGACTGCTGGCTGCATGCTTGTTCCAGGTGCGACTGCTGGCTGCATGCTTGTTCCAGGTGTGACCGCGCTGGCTGCATGCTTGTTCCAGGTGTGACTCGCTGGCCGCATGCTTGTTCCAGGTGTGACTCCACTGGCTGCATGCTTGTTCCAGGTGCGACTCCACTGGCTGCATTTTTGTTCCGGATGTGAGTCTGCTGGCTGCATGCTTGTTCTGGATGTGACTCCGCTGGCTGCATGCTTGTTCCAGGTGTGACTCCGCTGGCTGCATGCTTGTTCCAGGTGTGACTCCGCTGGCTGCATGCTTGTTCCAGGTGTGACTCCGCTGGCTGCATGCTTGTTCCAGGTGTGACTCCTCTGGCTGCATGCTTGTTCCGGGTGTGACCCCGCTGGCTGCATGCTTGTTCCAGGTGTGACTCCACTGGCTGCATGCTTTTTCCAGATGTGACTCCTCTGGCAGCATGCTTGTTCAAGGTGTGACTCCACTGGCTGCATGCTTGTTCCAGGTGTGGCTCCATTGGCTGCATGCTTGTTCCAGGTGTGACTCCGCTGGCTGCATGCTTGTTCCAGGTGTGACTCCGCTGGCTGCATGCTTGTTCCAGGTGTGACTCCTCTGGCTGCATGCTTGTTCCGGGTGTGACCCCGCTGGCTGCATGCTTGTTCCAGGTGTGACTCCACTGGCTGCATGCTTTTTCCAGATGTGACTCCTCTGGCAGCATGCTTGTTCAAGGTGTGACTCCACTGGCTGCATGCTTGTTCCAGGTGTGGCTCCATTGGCTGCATGCTTGTTCCAGGTGTGACTCCGCTGGCTGCATGCTTGTTCCAGGTGTGACTCCACTGGCTGCATGCTTGTTCCAGGTGTGACTCCGCTGGCTGCATGTTTGTTCCAGGTGTGACTCCACTGGTTGCATGCTTGTTCCAGGTGTGACTCCGCTGGCTGCATGTTTGTTCCAGGTGTGACTCCACTGGTTGCATGCTTTTTCCAGATGTGACTCCTCTGGCTGCATGCTTGTTCAAGGTGTGACCCCGCTGGCTGCATGCTTGTTTCCAGGTGTGACTCCACTGGCTGCATGCTTTTTCCAGATGTGACTCCTCTGGCTGCTTGCTTGTTCCCGGTGTGACTCCTCTGGCTGCATGCTTGTTCCCGGTGTGACTCCTCTGGCTGCATGCTTGTTTCAGATGTGACTCCTCTGGCTGCATGCTTGTTCCAGGTGTGACCCCGCTGACTGCATGCTTGTTCCAGGTGTGACCCCGCTGGCTGCATGCTTGTTCCAGGTGTGACCCCGCTGGCTGCATGCTTGTTCCAGGTGTGACCCCGCTGGCTGCATGCTTGTTCCAGGTGTGACCCCGCTGGCTGCATGCTTGTTTCCAGGTGTGACTCCACTGGCCGCATTCTTGTTCCAGGTGTGACCCTGCCGGCTGCATGCTTGTTTCCAAGTGTGACTCCACTGGCTGCATGCTTGTTCCAGGTGTGACTCCGCTGGCTGCATGCTCGTTCCAGGTGTGACCCCGCTGGCTGCATGCTTGTTCCAGGTGTGACCCCGCTGGCTGCATGCTTGTTTCTAGGTGTGACTTCACTGGCTGCATGCTTGTTCCAAGTGTGACTCCGCTGGCTGCATGCTTGTTTCAAGTGTGACTCCGCTGGCTGCATGCTTGTTCTGGATGTGACTCCGCTGGCTGCATGCTTGTTCCGGGTGTGGCTCCACTTGCTGCATGCTTGTTCCGGGTGTGGCTCCACTGGCTGCATGCTTGTTCCGGGTGTGACTCCGCTGGGTGCATGCTGGTTTCAGGTGTGTGACTCCGCTGGGTGCATGCTGGTTTCAGGTGTGTGACTCCGCTGGCTGCATGCTGGTTTCAGGTGTGTGACTCCGCTGGCTGCATGCTTGTTCTAGGTGTGACTCCGCTGGCTGCATGCTGGTTTCAGGTGTGTGACTCCGCTGGCTGCATGCTTGTTCTAGGTGTGACTCCGCTGGCTGCATGCTGGTTTCAGGTGTGTGACTCCGCTGGCTGCATGCTTGTTCTAGGTGTGACTCCGCTGGCTGCATGCTGGTTTCAGGTGTGTGACCTTGCTGTCCCATCAAAATAACTCAGCACAGTCATTAATTTCTAAACCACTGGCAACTAAACTGAATACACCCCTAAGGCCTTATTCACATCATAAATCGCAATGACTGACACCAGAATTTTGTGATTTTGTGCGCGATTTCTTTTAGCACCTTCCGGCGCTTACCTGCGCGTTAGTGATTTTTAGTAAGTTTCCTAACTGGGAGACATCTCAAGCTCACTCCAACCTGAATTATCACAAATTTCTCTGTTTTAAGAAAGCAAACTTTTGTTTTTCTTAGCATTTTAGTAAGGGGGCTTTTAGGACCATTGTAGTCCCTTACACACTCCAATGAGTTCTGGGTCACCATGAGCTTGCTGGTTAGTCTGTACCTCTCGGTGTTACAAGCCCTACTGCATAGAGCCAAATTAATCCATGCCATGCACTGATGAGGATCAAACAATCCGAAACAGTCTGTATGCATGTTGGATTATTATGGCTCTGTACACATTAACAAGCTGACACATCATTGCATTCCAGCGGTTCTGGAGGTGTGTTTAGCTTCTAAGGGTACAATGGTTAATTTGCATATATTCAGCAGTGTTGCTCTGGGAGACATCTCAAGCTCACTGCAACCTGAACTATCGCAAATTCTTTCTGTTTTAAGAAAGCAAACTTTTGTTTTTCTAAGCGCTTTTGCAGAGCGATTCGTTTTTTTCACTTCCTGACGTCAGTCAGGAAGAGAACTCTTTCACCCGGAAAATAATAAATACAATGTATTTATTTTAAAATGCGCTCGGGAAATCGCTATACAAAGCGCTTTTTCAAGCGCTTTGTGATTTCCCTATACCTTCCATCATAGGCAAATCGCCCCAAAAATGGTACAGGCAGGTCTTTGGTGAGTGGATCGGAATTGAACCACTCATATGTGAACACTCTCATAGGGAATCATTACACAAGCGCTTATTGGGGCGATTTTGAAAATCGCCAGCGCTTAAAAAAAGCCAAAAGCGCCCTTAGTGTGAACCAGCTTTAAGTGAGGAATGCCAAAATATCTTGTGTGCCCAGCAGTATTTTCCAGCACAGCTTTATCTCTCTTTGGCCTGGAGGTCACTAGAGCTCCTCCACCACTCCGCCATGATGGAGCTGGTGAATGTTAGATACTTTGCACTCCTCCCGTGTGAGGAATAGATGCCCCACAGATGTCCAACTGGGCAGCCTCTTCTTCCTTATATGGCAATCCCTCTTCCATGTCCAGCCGCCCCTTGGCTAGCTGCCGCCCAAAGCCTTGGTGGCCTTTCCAGAAATCCAGCCCCGCTCATACGTCGATTGGCAAAAGATAACCTCTGTATATACTTCTTTGGCCGACCATGGCCAGGCCTGCTCTGAGTGGAACCTGTCCAGTCGTCTTGGCTACCCTGCTGCAGCTCAGTTTTAGGGTGTTGGCAATCTTCTTATAGCCTAGGCCATAGGTTCTCAACGTGTGGTACGCGTACCCCAGGGGGTACTTTTGATGGTTCCAGGAGGTACTCTGACTTGATATACTTAACCAAGAACAACAAATTTAGAGTTTTAGACCATGATAAATCTTATTTAAACAACACCAAATTAGTATTTTAGCTAATTAAAAGCATATAGTAAATAGTAAATACTTAGAAAATGTTTAGAACCTATTATCATGTACTACAATTAAATATATATTTGTCAAGGGGTACTTGTGATAATGTTTACTATGCTAGGGGGTACTTGGTGAGTACAGGATTTTAAAAGGGGTACATACCAATAAAATGTTGAGAAACACTGGCCTAGGCCATCTTTATGTAGAGCAACAATTCATTGTTTATGATCCTCTTAGGTCGCATTCACAGTGGCACGGTGCGGAGCTGCGTTATAAAGTCTAAGTGCGTTAGCTCTTAATACAGACGCGTTGCGACTTTAACCACATTAAAACGCAACGTCGCACTGTGAATGAAAGTGAAACTGTAACCAAGAATTGGACTTCATCCCAATCAGTAGCTGATACCCCCTTTCCCATAAGAAATCTATTCCTTTTCTCAAACAGATCATCAGGGGGCTCTGTATGGCTGATATTGTGGTGAAACCCCTCCCACAGTGTGATGTCAGGACCATGGTTCTGACATCACACTGTGGGAGCCTTGTTGCAATTACCTGAAAAGCAAGCAGCATCTCCTCCCATTGACATCACCTGCCAGCAGTAAAAATGTCACCATGTGATAAATGTCAGAATGTAAATCAGGGAGAGGAAAGATTTTACAATGGGCAAACACTGACTAAATCATTTATACATAATTATTGTAAAAATTAAGCACTATTGATCATCCTTCTGGGATTCTATGAATATTTCTATTCTTGGGACGGGAATTTAATGATTAAATTCAGCTATTACATATTGGGCTTGATTCACAAAGCAGTGCTAACCTACTTAGCACGTCTAAAGTCTTTAGACGTGCTAACCAGGGTGCTAAGTAGGTTAGCACCGGATTGCTCAATCAGATCGTGCGCAAAGTTTATTTTACTTTATGCGCGCGCTAAATCCCATAGGCTTTAATGGGTTCTTCGCGTGGAGCGCTCTGCGCAGTGCCAGTGTGTGCGTAAAGTTTTACGCGCATAAAGTTTTGCGCACAAAAAGCTCGTTTAGACGTGCTAAGGGGGTTTTTACAGGCGTGCTAACAGTTAGCACCACTTTGTGAATCAAGCCCCTTGTGTATTACATGACAGCGGCGATCAGGCGTGAGGTCAGCTGCTAGTGTCGGAATTTTTTATTAGCAGATGTTAAATAATCACTTATTCATGCCTCTCAACTTTTTGAGATAAGAAAGAGGGACAATTTAAGGACAACCGAGGCGAATATAAACGAATGAAATAAACGATTGTATCTATCTTCCTTCTCTTAAAAATGACTTTTAAGATATTCCAGTTTTACTTTATGTTGACATCTACTTTTTAAGTTTTAACTGTTTTATTGTTTTTGCTCAATGACACATTCATTGAAGTATGCCAGAGCTAAAATCTATGAACTATTTTATCTCTTTCCTGCTCTCAGAAGCCATTTTCTGCTAGGAAAGTGTTTAAAGGTGTGTACACACGTCAGATAAAAGTCTTTGGAAAATGAAAGATCACAGACCAATTTTACCCCCTTCCATGTAGTATGAGAGCCATACTCTACACAGTCTATTCTATGGAGCTGAACTCCCCATCAGATAAAAATCTTTGCAAGATGCTGCACACAAAGACCGCTGTACACATGCAACAGATCAGTATCTGCAAAAGATCTGTTCCTGCAAAAGATCCATTCCTGCAAAATGCATTCATAGTCTATGATATCTGCAGATCCCATACACACCTTGTTTAATGGACATTCATCTGCAGATCAGCCAATTATCTGCCGATCTGAAGATCCAACCTGGTGGATTTGATCTGCAGATGATTGTCAGTTAAACAAGGTGTGTATGAGGTCTGCAGATATCAGACTATGAATGCGTTTTGCAGGAATGGATCTTTTGCAGGAACAGATCTTTTGCAGATACTGATCTGTTGCATGTGTACAGCATCTTTGTGTGCAGCATCTTGCAAAGATTTTTATCTGATGGGGAGTTCAGCTCCATAGAATAGACTGTGTAGAGTATGGCTCTCATACTTCATGGAAGGGGGGAAAATTGGTCTGTGATCTTTCATTTTCCAAAGACTTTTATCTGACGTGTGTACCCACCTTTATAGTTGGAATTTCTTATCAGTAAGGGTCACACTATAGTCAGTTCCTGTCTGAAGGTGCGTACACACATGCGACTATAGTCGTTTGTAACGATCGTTCCCCGATCTTTACCAACGACGATCGTTACAAAAAACGAACCACCGACTATTAAGGCAAACGACGAACGAGCCAAATCGCTACAAAAGAAAGTTCTGTCTCGGCGGATTTTAACCAACGACGATCGTTTGCAAAAGTAGTACATCGTTGGAAACGATCGTTCGTACTAGGCTTGACATGCGCATTTCACTATTTCTCCATGGAACTTCTCATTTTTATGCGCAGGCGCAATAGTTGCTTTCTGTGATGTAACGTTCGTTCTAACGATCAGATCGTTACACACATTTTAAAACTACCTTTACTTAGGTCGTTCTTTCATCAATTAAAAGTTCGTTCGTCGTTCTTAACGAACGATCGTTGTCGCATGTGTGTACGTAGCATTAGTCAAGACTGAGTCAGCCACTTACATACTTAATATTTAACTCTTTCAGGCAGAGAAAGAAAAAAAGGAACACAGCCTAGTTATTTGTGTGCTAGGCACTGTACATACACATGTCTGTCTCATCATGTCACATGTCACTTCGGGTATCCTTTAAGCCACGCCACTGCCACACCCCTAATTATGCCCCTGACACACCAATCATCATTCAAACCATAAAGATTTCATAAGAAAGATATGTTGTTAGATAATTCACATCACACTGGTCCTTTCTATCCTGGTTCATTTTCCTTCATAGTAACATTTGAAAATAAGAAATGTATCAATTTAAAGGATGGGAATAAAGTTTATTGTTAATAAAACACATTTAGTCAGTTTCATAATCCTATCGGTTAGAATTCTGTATTTTAATCGATTTCGCTACAGGCTGGACTGAGCATTCTTAAAGCACATCTAAAGTGAGAAGCAGATGGAGGCTGCCCTATTTATTTGCTTTTAAACAATACCAGCTACCTGGCAGTCCTGCTGATCTCTTGGCTGCAGTAGTGTCTGAATCACACCAGAAACAAGCATGCAGCTAATCCAGTCATACTTCAGTCAGAGCTCCTGATCTGCTGCATGCTTGTTCAGGGGCTATAGCTAAAAGTATTAGAGGCAGAGGATCATCATGACAGACAGGCAATATGCATTGTTTAAACCAGGCCAGTTTTCACAAAAATGGCCACTGCAGCTTTAAGGCCTCGCTGCAGGGCCGCACAACTCAGCACACAAGATGGCCCCCTGGATGTATGTTTATTTGTTTCTGAACGTTTATTTATTTTTTACTATATTTCCCTGTTTTTTTATGTTTTATTTATTTATTCCCCCCTCTCTCCTCCTGCAAGCCAATCAGCGTGATCGGCTGTCATAGGCTATGATAGCCGATCACTAGAGCAGGATCACTAGTGCACAATCCTTACACTTCTCTGCCAGTAACAAAACCTGCTCCACCATCCATTCTGCTCAACTGACTCGCATATAAGCTGAGGGGGTAACTTTCCAGTACATGTTGTCTGCTGAGGCTTATACGTGAGTGTATAAGATCAGGGCTGTGGAGTTGGAGTCGTGGTTTCAGAAACTGAGGAGTCTGAGCAATTATGGGTACTACACACACACACACACACACACACACACACACACACACACACACACACACACACACACACACACACACACACACACACACACACACACACACACACACACACACACACACACACACACACTTTATTGGAGATCTGGGCCCTGAGCCTATTTTTGAATAAATCAGATGAATTGTTTGGCGCCTGCATTAAAGCTGTGTGTTGTGGGCACAGATTGTGCGTCAGGCCAGTTTATTAGGCTGAGTTATTACTTGCTGCGCACTCATTACATCTCCCTGCAAAGTCTTATTTGTTTGCTTTTTTCACTTAACCAACCACCACCAAGATGTTTCCCCCTGATGAGTAACCCCTCCCCCGGCTGCGTCCATTCTTCCAGCAAGCTGGAAGAATATTTATTCCCCCCTCCCTCTCCCTGCCAGCCAATCAGCGTGATCGGCTGTCATAGGCTATGATAGCCGATCACTAGAGCAGGATCACTAGTGCACAATCCTTACACTTCTCTGCTAGTAACAGAACCTGCTCCACCATCCGTTGTGCTCCACTGACTCGCATATAAGCCGAGGGGGTAACTTTTCAGTACATGTTGTCTGCTGAGGCTTATA